>NW_028320525.1:0-230944 GCF_062004578.1 Staurois parvus
GGGAGACCTAATATAGTGAATGCAGGGTCCGGGGAGACCAGATATAGTGAATGCAGGGTCCGGGGAGACCACATATAGTGAATGCAGGGTCCAGGGAGAGAGCGGATATAGTGAATTCGGGGTCCGGGGAGACCGTATATAGTGAATGCAGGGTCCCGGGGAGACCAGATATAATGAATTCAGGGTCCGGGGAGACCGGATATAGTGAATGCAGGGTCTGGGGAGACCGGATATAGTGAATGCAGGGTCCGAGGAGACCGGATATAGTGAATGCAGGGTCCAGGGAGACCGGATATAGTGCATGCAGGGTCTAGGGAGACCGGATATAGTGCTTGCAGGGTCCGAGGAGACCAGATATAGTGAATGCAGGGTCTGGGGAGACCACATATAGTGAATGCAGGGTCCGGGGAGACCGGATATGGTGAATGCAGGGTCCGGGGAGACCGGATATAGTGAATGCAGAGTCCGGGGAGACCGGATATAGTGAATGCAGGGTCCGGGGAGACCGGATATAGTGAATGCAGGGTCCGGGGAGAGCGGATATAGTGAATGCAGGGTCCGGGGAGAGCGGATATAGTGAATGCAGGGTCTGGGGAGAGCGGATATAGTGAATGCAGGGTCTGGAGAGACCGGATATAGTGAATGCGGGGTTCGGGGAGACCAGATATAGTGAATGCAGGGTCCGGGGAGACCGGATATAGTGAATGCAGGGTCCGGGGAGACCAGATATAATGAATGCAGGGTCCGGGGAGACCGGATATAGTGAATGCAGGCTCCGGGGAGACCGGATATAATGAATGCAGGGTCCGGGGAGACTGGATATAATGAATGCAGGGTCCGGGGAGACCGGATATAGTGAATGCAGGGTCCGGGATTTAGGAACACTTTAAGATAATGTCCTAATGTTTATTAAGCAGTTGCTGACTGACATACAGCCAGGGAAGCAGCTGAGTAAACACGATTGGTGCTTTGTTAGCTGCTTTGGAGGACAGGGGAGACATTAGGGGTCTAAATGTCTCCATAACGTGTACCTGTCACCTACTCAAAGATATCACAAGGGGGCTTGTTAAATTAAAAAAAAATGTGGAAGAAAAAAAAAAAATTTTAAAAAGATTTTAGAGCATGCCTGTCCCCTCATGCATACATGCAAATGCGTGCGTAGTTCCATATCTAAATCTAAACGGTGATTGCTCCACACATGTGAGGTATCACCATGAATGTCAGAGTAAGAGCAATAATTCTAGGTCCATAATTCACTTTGAAAGCATCCCTTATGGACAATTTTAGGTATTGTAATTTGTCAAATTTTTCCCAGGCATGCGCAGTTTTAAATCTTGACATGTTTGGTGTCTTTAAAAAGACAACACAACATTATCTTTTATATTTCACCAAAAAAATGTAGTATTAAATTGTGTTTGTATGCAGGAAAATTCATTTAAAATGTAGATTCTTCCTGAATATCGTGTGATTTAAATAATTGCAGCAGCCACCATTTTATTTTCCAGGGCCTCTGCTTTTAGAAAATGTTTTAAGTAATTTTCTAGCAAAAATGTAGATTTGTTTCATGTATGTGAATGTTTTTCCCAGAAAGAAGGTATTAAAAGTCATCACATCACTGTGGTAAAGGAGCAAAGTTTAGGGGTCATGCAGGAACCCTTCATCACATGCCTAGTTATTATTATTATTATACAGGATTTATATGGCGCCAACAGTTTGCTCAGAGCTTTACAATATGACAGGAGACAATCCAGCAACAATGCAGTGCAATACAAGAGGGTTAGGAGCAGGGGCGGACTGACCATTTGGAAACTCGGGCACTGCCCGAGGGCCCGGGGTCAGTAGGGGGCCCCATGAGATGCCCCTGGTACCTTTTTCATAGGCTTTTTTGAGTTTGGGCAAGGACACAGGGGCCCCAATGATCCCCCTATTGATCGGGGGCCCCATGAGTTGTCAGCCCGCCCCTGGTTAGGAGGGCTCTGCTCCTTGGAAAGGGGTCCTGCAAGGCCCCAAAACACAGTACCTTTACAGCTGTGATGTGACCACTTTAATAAACGTTTGAATGTCATCGTGAAGATCCATGGTGTGCTGTTGATATATGCTTTGACTGTTATACACAGGGTCAACTTTCTTTATAAAATCCATTGACATTTGATGTTGAGCTGAAAGAAAATCTTTCTTGGTTCCTCTACAGATATTTACTACCAATCAAAGGTCGGAACACCAAGAGGAAGACACCGGTAGTCAAGAAGATGCTGAATCCTCACTACAATCACACGTTTGTCTATAATGGCGTCAAGCCTGATGATCTCCAGAACACATGCCTGGAACTGACAGTCTGGGATCGAGAACCTCTGTCCAGCAATGATTTCCTGGGAGGAGTAAGACTGGGTCCTGGAACTGGTGAGTGGGGTCTTTGGTCCTACTGTGTAACAGCTTTCCATGGGACTTGATGACTGAAGAGTCCCAGTGGTGTATGAGATGGACTGAAGAGTCGGAATGGTGAATGAGATGGACTGAAGAGTCAGAATGGTGTATGAGATGGACTGAAGATTCGGAATGGTGTGTGAGATGGACTGAAGATTCGGAATGGTGTGTGAGATGGACTGAAGAGTTGGAATGGTGTATGAGATGGACTGAAGAGTCCCAGTGGTGTGTGAGATGGACTGAAGAGTCGGAATGGTGTGTGAGATGGACTGAAGAGTCAGAATGGTGCATGAGATGGACTGAAGAGTCAGAATGGTGTATGAGATGGACTGAAGATTCGGAATGGTGTGTGAGATGGACTGAAGAGTCGGAATGGTGTGTGAGATGGACTGAAGATTCGGAATGGTGTGTGAGATGGACTGAAGAGTTGGAATGGTGTATGAGATGGACTGAAGAGTCGTAATGGTGTATGAGATGGACTGAAGAGTCCCAGTGGTGTGTGAGATGGACTGCAGAGTCCCAGTGGTGTGTGAGATGGACTGCAGAGTCCCAGTGGTGTGTGAGATGGACTGCAGAGTCCCAGTGGTGTGTGAGATGGACTGCAGAGTCCCAATGGTGTGTGAGATGGAAATAGAGGGGAAGGGTGTCCCTCATCTGACTTAATGAGTTGTGTGTGGATCTGGATAACACATCAGATTACAGTCTATTCACAGCATAATAGTATAATGATTCAGTAAGATGTTGCACAGTCTTCAGTGTGCCATCTGCTGTTTGCAGATGGATAATACAGTAGTACAATTAAATGTGTAATACTCATTTGACTAAACAGAATGAAAGAAATCTTTATGACCAATATTGCAACACATGCTGTTTTCTGATAACTGAAACTGAGAAGTTCAGTGACTTGGCCTTGGTTGGCATGGTTTAGACAATATATTGCTGCTGCTATAGGACTGGTCAGCAACCACACTACTTCCTGCTCACAGCCCTCCAGCTTTGCTGATCTGTGTAGGAAAGCCTCCTGGTGCCATATTCTACTCATGGATTCTGCTTCTGCATACATAGCCTGAGATGATGTCCTCAGTCTGCTGCAGGCCGGAGGAAGCATTTCCCCAGTTTCCTGTCCCCCACTAATCTGACTGCCACATTGTACCTTTGTAGTAAGGTAAAATCAGAGTAAGCTATTTCAGTCCAGGAGAGGAGCCTCTACAACACGGGTGTCAAACTGCGGCCCTCCAGCTGTTGAGAAACTACAAGTCCCATCATGCCTGTGCCTTTGGGAGTCATGCTTTTAATTGTCAGCCCCGCAATGCCATATGGGATTTGTAGTTCTGCAACAACAGGAGGGCCGCAGGTTGACACCCCTGCTCTACCAGAAGACTGAAGGGAAGGCTGGAGGTCAGGTTTAACTATAAATCATGTTATAAATAAGGAGGAAAGGTATTGTTTTCTAACTGGAGTTTACCAATTTTTACCAAATTCATTGGCTTGTCTTGTTCTAGGCGTATTCAATGGACAGCCGGTAGACTGGATGGACTCCACCGGAGAAGAGCTGAGCCTATGGAAGAAGATGGGACAATATCCTGGTTCCTGGGCTGAAGGAACCTTGCAGCTCCGTCCAAGCATGACCAGGTCAAAGTAATCCACTGTACTGGGGAGGCACAGCCTGGATCAGATGCCAGCTCACGTTCAATAAACTGTATATTAATGAAGGAAAAAAGTATGGAGTATTTTTAGTCCACCAATAATGTAAATTTTGTGATTATTTATTTTCCTTATGAGGTTTTAAATTATATTGGCACTGTTTTCATTGAACTTGATGGTGTATGGAATACTCTACTGGATCTGTTCTATAGCCACTTCGATTTTAGAGGAATAAACTTCTAGATGGTTCATTCTACGTTGTGACGTCATATCCTCCCAAGATAAATTCTGTCACTATTATCTGTCTGTATATACACACACTCGTCTGCTGTTTTTGTTATGTTTCACAAACCAACACTAAATATATGACCATTAAATATGGGTTAGAAATGGTTGCCATATCAGCGGTTTATTGGCATTTTATTTCATTTTTTTTTATAGTGGTGTGTCCATAATAACTCTTTGATATTAGATCAAGCTGTTATAACAATGAATGTTCCTCAAAAGTGTAACCACGCTAAATGTTTTCAAACCAATAAAAAGCAGCTGGCATGCTACAATATTTACCATAGTCAAAAAAATGATCAAACCGATATGCTGCCCAAACCAATGATGCTACACAAACACACATGTATCTATGCAATAAAAAAATAATAAATCAATAAATCTACTCATAAAAGTAAATACATTCAAAATAAAGAATACAGAAAGTCCATAAAGAAAGGTGCTCTGCTCCACATCACAAGTGTTGCCGCCACCATGCAGACACGCCGAGAGGCTCTCCAAGAATGCAGGATTCTCTAATTATAGAGAAGCCATATAAAGCTTTATACAACTACTCTCAACATCACACCAGGTCACCAGCACTCCTTGAACACATGGATATCTCAGGGTATCTCCTCCCAAGATCTTCTCCATTTCTTATGCAGGCCATACATGGGTCGAATTCTGAACGATTTTTCCTCCGCAAATCGAAAATGACGTTTCCTCGGTAATCCGATGGCGCCATCAATGATATCGAAAATTGGCTGACCAAGTCATAAAGTTCACCCCATATAACAGGTGAAACTTCTGTTCCTTCCAGGTCAAGGCTCATTCACATATTTGTATGATTTGACCATCATTGAGTCGAAAATCGGCTGTTTTTCACAAATTTTCCAACATGCCCGATCACCGAAAAGGGGAGGAACCACGAAAATCGGTCAGTGCCATGGACCCACTAACAGAGCAATAATAGGCCAATTATTCTTAGATCCAATTTTTGGATGAAAAATTGTTCGAATTTCAACCCATGCATGGCCGGCCTTAGTATATGCATGCAGGTATGTTAAAAAAGAATAGAGACCAAGCGCTCCACATACCATAAAACCCAACGTAAAATGTAATAAAATAGCAGAAATGCGCTTACAAACAATGAGTGCAAAACAGTGCTGTCTGTAAACCAAAGATTGTGTACAAATACTACACTTCTGAGGTCACTTCCGGTATACATGATGATGTCACAACAAATTCCTACCGACACATTCCATCATAGACATCTTTTATGATTGCGCAGAGCCTGCTGTGACATCATCACGCATACTGGAAGTGCTGTGTTTCTACACAATCATTGGGTTACGTACATCGCTGTTTTACTCTCTTTGTAAGTGCATTTCTGCTATTTTAATAAATTATACGTTGGATTTTTTCCTAATGTATAATATATTTAAGTATCAGAAATGCACTTACAGAGTAAAACAGCGCTGTATGTCACCCAAAGATCACGTAGAAACACCTCACTTTAATAAATTATGACATCACAACAGACTCCGCTCGATGCGTTTCATCACTGAAGATGACATCTATGATGAAACGCATCGGGGGAACCTGTTGTAACCTCATCACGTATGCTGGAAGTGATCCTAGAAGTGCAGTGTTTCTACACGATCTTTGGTTTACATACAGCGCTGTTTTACTTTCTTTGTTTGTAAGTGCATTTCTGCTATTTTAATAAATTATACTTTATTTTATGGTATAAAGCTTTATACAACTACCCTCAACATCACACCAGGTCATCTGGCACTCCTTGAAGACATGGATATCTCAGAAAGGTTATTTCCTCCCAGGATCTTCTCCAGTTCTTGGTCTCTATTCTTTTTTATCATACCTGTATACATGGACTAAGTGCTCCACATACCATAAAATACAAAGTATAATTTATTAAAATAGCAGAAATGCACTTACAAATAAATAAAGTAAAACAGTGCTGTATGTAAACCAAAGATTGTGTACAAACACTGCACTTCTGAGATCACTTCCAGTATACGTGATGAGGTTACAACAGGCTTCCTCCAATGCGTTTCATCATAGATGACATCTTCAGTGATTAAACGCATCGAGCAGAGTCTGTTGTGATGTCATCACATATACTGGAAGTGAGGTGTTTCTACATGATCTTTGGGTGACATACAGCGCTGTTTTACTCTGTAAGTGCA
This sequence comes from Staurois parvus, assembly GCF_062004578.1. Classification (NCBI taxonomy): domain Eukaryota; kingdom Metazoa; phylum Chordata; class Amphibia; order Anura; family Ranidae; genus Staurois; species Staurois parvus. Next base: position 6,543 of record NW_028320525.1, read on the forward strand.
TTTATGCTATTTAAATATATTGTACATTAGCAAAAAATCCAACGTATAATTCATTAAAAAAGCAGAAATGCACCTACAAAGAGAGTAAAACAATGATGTATGTAAATCAATGATTGTGTAGAAACACAGCACTTCCAGTATGCGTGATGATGTCACAGCAGGCTTCGCTCAATCTTAGAAGATATCATCTGTGATGAAACGTGTCGGGAGGAATTTGTTGTGACATCATCATGTATACTGGAAGTGACCTCAGAAGTGCAGTGTTTGTACACTATCTTTGGTTTACAGACAGCGCTGTTTTGCCCTCATTGTTTGTAAGCGCATTTCTGCTATTGTATTACATATTACGTTGGATTTGATGGTATGTGGAGCGCTTGGTCTCTATTCTTTTTTAACATACCTGCATGCATAGACTAAGAACTGGAGAATATCCTGGGAGGAGATGCCCTTTCTGAGATATCCATGTGTTCAAGGAGTGCTGGTGACCTGGTGTGATATCAAGGGTAGTTGTATAAAGTTTTATATGACTTCTATATAATTTGAGAATCGTGCATTCTTGGTAAGCCTCTCAGTGTGCCTGTGTGGTGGCGAAGACTTTTGTGACGTGGAATTCACACTTCTAATTTTGAATTCCTACACAGAACACATTTCTTTACAGACTTTTTGTTCTTTATTTTGCATTTATTGACTTTTATGTGTGGCTGTATTGATCCAGTTGTTTATTGCATAGATACATGTATTACTTGTGTGGATAGCACAGCTTATTGGTTTGCTAACAGTGAATATACAAGTACATTTTCACCCAGTTCCAGACATATGTCCAATGTCCCCTCACTGGAAAGGCACAGCCCAATAACTCTTTTATTAGAGCTCACAGAAGAAGCATCAAAGATGTTGCTTGTCTTTTTTTTTTTTCATGCCATATTAATGCTTATTAGCTGTATTATTCAATGTATTAAAATGCATGGTATAGCACCAAAGTGCGAAGGATCCTTATAGTGGAAGTATCTGAGCGCCACAAACTTAAAACGTTATTTAATTCATTTTTAATATTCACAGCAAATTCCCCATCCAGCCATGTCTCCATGCTTTATTTTGTTGAGAAATAACTTCAAAAAACACCCCTCCAGCATTTCTAACCACGGTCATCTTGAGTGAGGGCAAATGATTCATGTAGTAGCATTTACTTCCTGGAATCCATCTGCTCTTCCCACATGGAAGAAAAATATACAGTATTTTCTGGCGTATAAGACTACTTTTTATACTAATGAATACAAAGCCTGCTCGGATTGGCTGAGTCAGAGAGGTGGGCTGATGATGTCACAACCTCAGGCAATCCAAGCAGGCTTTGTATTCATTAGTAGAATACATCGCTCGCTGTGATTGGCCCAGCGTATACTGTATGTAGCCTCAGCTACCGTACATACACGCATCCAGCGGTCTGATTACCGTAGGGACGTACCGGTACGTTTTGAAACCGCTTGGCTCAGCACAGTATACTGCATATACCGCACATCCAGCGGGCTGACAGATTCATCTGTCATAGGGACATTTGTTTTGAGCCAGCTTGGCTCAGCACGGTATACTGTATGTACATTACTGCACATCCAGCGGGCTGTATATATACTGTATACTGTATGTAGCCAAGCTACCGTATTACCACACATCCAGCGGGCTGCATATATACTGTATACTGTATGTAGCCGAAGCTACCGTATTACCGGACATCCAGTGGGCTGTATGTATACTGTATGCAGCCGAAGCTACCGCATTACCACACATCCAGCGGTAACCATCTGATTTGGAATTTGATCCATATGATGACTGTCTTACAAATGTATCACAAGATGTCATTCATGAACTTATGATGTCAGAGGATGAACATGAGGATTTTGAAGGATTTTAAGTACCGGTAAGTCATAACCATTTCAATAAAAAAATCTGATGTTTTTAAATGGTGTTGCCTCGGAAGGGGGGTAGTCTTATACGGCGAGTATAGCCCAAAACCTATGTTTTAACTGGAAAATTAGGGGGTCGTCTTATACACCCAGTCGCCTTATACGCCGGAAAATACGGTATTTTAAATATATTTTAAAAATATTCTTCCCAAATATACTGACATATATTGAAATACTACAATTTTGGCCGTATTCAATATATTTAGCTCTTAATTGAATGATTGCCTAACCTCCCCCTTGTCCATCCAAGTATAACTTCAGTACAGTCCTTGGGACGGCTGGCGAGGGGACAGGCTGGCATTCCTTGCGCAAAGTATGCATTACGGCGCTAAGTACATGGCACTTTAAACACGGCACTTTGACTAAGGCAAGTACAAACATTAGTGCTCCACCTCAAGTAGATTGCATGCGCTCTTCACTCCCTTACCTCTTTCCATCTGCCTTCCTTTGTTATTTCTCCTCTCTCCAGCATGCTCTTGCTAACTCTCTTTGTTGCTATAATTCCCTCTCTTCTCAAACTCTCTCTTCTTTACCCCTTCTCCCCCACCCCACAACCTGTACATATCACCCTCACTTCTGCCCTCTCAATATCACTGCACTTATCTCCTGCTCTCTCTTGGTCCACATAATGTCACCTCTACAAAAGCACTGCAGCATTTGCCCTCATATAAATCTTGCTCCCACCACACCTCCCTCACCCTTCTACTACTACTAACTTCTGGAGACATTGCTCCAAACCCTGGCCCTCCACCATCAAACTCCAACCCACAGAAGAAGCAGCCTCCACTCTCTAGCCGCAGCCGCAACCCTCAGTCTCTTATCTCAATTCCCCTGCTTCCACGCACCAACCCCTCCCTCCTATGTGCTCTCTGGAATGCCCACTCAGCCTCTAACAAACTCTCTACTATCAATGACCTCTTCCTCTCCCACTCCCTCAACCTTTTTGCTATTACTGAAACCTGGCTCCAGGATTCCGACTGTCTCCTCAGCTGCACTCTCCCATGGTGGCCTCCTCTGGACTCACTCGCCCAGACCCAGTGGACAAAAAGGGTATGGAGTCGGACTTCTTCTTTCCCCACAAAGCACATTCCAGGTTCTTCCTGCCCCTCCATCTCTGTCCCTCCGCTCTTTTGAAGTGCACTGTATTTGTCTCTTTTTCTCCTGTTTGTCTGAGGATTGCAGTCATCTACTACCCCCCAGGCCTAGTGTTACGCTTTCTTGATGACTTTTCAGCATGGCTACCATACTTTCTCTCCTCTGAGGTGCCTGCCATCATCCTCGGTGACTTTAACATCCCAGTCAATGTTCACACCCCTGCCACCTCTCAACTACTCAACCTAACTCCTCTTTTAACCTAACACAATGGTCACAATCCACCACCCACTCCAATGGCAACACCCTTGACCTTGTATTCACCCACCTATGCACTCCCTATAACCTCTCTAACACCCCTTTTCCTCTCTCTGATCACATCAGCTTCACACTCTCCCTGCCTCCTACCTCCCATGCCTCCAACCAGCAAACCGTTACCCGTAGAAACCTCCACCACCTCAGCCCTGACCTTCTTCACTAGGCTACTGAGCACCTCTATGATGAAATTGCACCCCTCTCCTGCCTATCTGATCTGTCTATCATCCTACCTGGACGCTCTTGCTCCTCTTTCTACATGCAGAACCAGGCCTCGCCTGCCACAACCCTGGCAAACAGATGACACCAGAAGTCTCAAGAGACGCAGCCGCACTCTTGAGTGAGCGTGGCGTAAAACCAAATCCCTGAAAGACTTTACCCTCTACAAATCCGCTCTTCTCAAATACAACTCCAACCTCCACGCTGCTAAGCAAACCTACTACAACACTCTCATCAAGACCCTCTCATCCAATCCTCGTCAACTCTTCTCTACCCTTAATTCCTTACTCCACCCCCCACTACCTCCACCCACCAGCTTACTTACTACACAGGAGATTGCCAGTCATTTCAAGAAGAAGATTGTCACAATTCGTGATGAGATCTCCAGTGTCAAGCTTCCTCCTCTAACCAACATACCAGGCCCAACACCAAACTCAACACTCTCCTCCTTCGACCCTGTTACCACCAAGGAAGTTACCAACTTCCTTTCCAAGGCCCACTTCACCACCTGTCCCCTGGATCCTATCCCCTCACGACTGTTGCAGCCTCCTTCCTTCTCTATCCTAAACTCTCTAACCCACATCTTCAACCTCTCACTCTCCATGGGTACCTTTCCCTCCCCACTCAAACATGCACTGGTTACCCCCATTCTCAAAACACCCTCGCTGGACCCCACCTGTTTGAATAACTTAAGACCCATCTCCCTTCTCCCGTTTGCTTCCAAGCTTCTCGAACGCCTTGATCACAACCGTCTGAACTGCTACCTCACCGACAACAACCTTCTTGATCCCCGACAGTCTGGCTTCCGCCCATAACATTCCACAGAAACTGCCTTACTAAAACTCACTAATGACCTACTAATGGCTAAAACCAATGGCCATTACTCCATACTCATACTCCTTGACCTTTCTGCTGCCTTTGACACAGTCGACCACCCGCTCCTCCTCAGTAAACTCCACTCGGCCTCTGTGACTCTGCTCTCTCCTGGTTCTCCTCTTACCTTTCTCAGCGCACTTTCAGTGTCACATACAACTCCTCCTCCACTCCTCTTCCTCTTTCTGTTTGGGTACCCCAAGGTTCTGTTCTTGGGCCCCTCCTTTTCTCTCTCTATACCTCCTCCCTGGGCCAACTGATAACCTCCCATGGCTTGCAATACCACCTCTATGCTGATGACACCCAGATCTATCTCTCCACTCCCCAGCTCACCCCCTCAATCTCCTCACGTATCACAAATCTACTAAGTGACATATCAGCATGGATGTCACATCACTACCTTAAACTCAATCTTTCAAAAAAAAACTGAGCTTATAATATTTTCTCCTCCTGATCCCCCACTCACAACTTTACCATTAAGATCAACAGCACAACCATTGGTCCTTCCCCCTCATGCCAGAGTGCTAGGTGTAATCCTAGACTCTGACCTCTCCTTCGGGCCCCACATCCAATCACTGGCTAAATCCTGCTGCCTCAACCTCTGGAACATTTCCAAAATCCACATGTTTCCTTCAGTCTATTATGAATGCTGCTGCTAGACTCATACACCTTACCAACCGATCAGCGACTGCTGCCCCTCTCTGCCAATCCCTCCACTGGTTTCCACTAACCCAACGTATAAAATTCAAAATACTAACCACAGCATACAAAGCCATCCACAACACTGCCCCTAGTTACATTGCCAACCTCATCCACAGATATCGCCCACTCTGCTCCTCCCATGATATCCTCCTCTCTAGCGCCCTCATCACCTCCTCCCATGCTCGCCTCCAGGAATTCTCCAGAGCATCTTCCATCCTCTTGAACTCCCTACCACAGCATGTCCGGTCAGCCCCCACCCTGTCTGCCTTTAGGCGATCTTTGAAAACTCACTTCTTCAGGGAAGCCTACCCCACCTCCACCTAAGAACTGTACTTGAATCACCTCCACCAGATCATCCCCCGCAGCTATCACCTTTGGTATCCCCTCCCCCTTCCTTTAGATTGTAGATTGTAAGCTCCAGGAGACGGGCCCTCCGATTCCTTCTGTACTGAAATGTATTGTAATTGTACTGTCTCCCTTATATTGTAAAGTGCTGAGCAAACTGTTGGCGCTATATAAATTCTGTATAATAATAATATATATATATATACTACATGTTAAAATGCGTTTTTATTACAACATATATGAAAAAAAAATTTAAAAATACATTTCGAATATACAAATCTACATTTTTGGAATGCATTTAAAAATATATGTTAAAATTTCTTTTTTATATGTAATATATTCTTAAGATTTTTTTTTTAACATATAAAAAAAGTCATATTAACATATATCTTTACATATATTTGTAAATGCATTCCAAAAATGTAGATTTGTATTTTTAAAGACATACAGTATATTTGAAATATATTTTTGAAAATATCTTTCATTTATTTTGTAATAAAAACGCATTTCAACATGCAGCGTGTGTGTGTGTGTGTTTGTGTGTGTATGTATGTATGTATATATATATATGTGTGTGTGTGTGTGTGTGTATATATATATATGTATATGTATATGTGTATATATATATATATATATATATATATATATATATGATATGTATTTTTGTAATTTTCTTTTTTAAACATGTTGAATTTCAACATACAGTGTGTGTGTGTGTATATATATATATATATATATATATATATATATTGAATACGGCCAAAATTGTAGTATTTCAAATATATGTCAATATATTTGGGAAGAATATTTTTAAAATATGTTTCAAATATATTTTTCTTCCATGTTGGTTAGCTCAGGCATGCAGACAGGAGGGTGTGCTTAGATGAAAAAGTCCCTCCTTCAGTTGAAAGAGAAGTTCTTTCTACCTTCCACCTGATGAAAGAGAAAAAATGCCCATGAAGAATCCTGGGATGTAGGACATCATTTTGGATTAGCCAGATACTGTGGGAGCAACTGAGGTGTCAGAGCCTGGAATCAAACCTGGGCCTTCTGTGATGAGAGACAGTGTTTCTTCTCACTGAGCTACCTGGAATGCTGGACAGCTCCCTTGACAATTCTTTGGATGATCCTGCCTTTTCCCTGTTTTGTCTTGAACCTTGAACTCCTTGCTCCTCCCATGAACTTCCTATAAAAGCCATGTCTCTGCACTTCCTGGTTGCCAGATTATTGTGCCTTACCAGCCAATATCCCGCTAACTGTTCCTGCTGCCGGCTTCATCTACGTTACCGACCTTTGGCTTGCTACTGACTACGATTCTGCCTCATCCTATCTACTACCATTGGTGACCGACCCTTGGCTTGTGACTGACTCCGCTTCTGTTTGATCCCTGAACTGTTTGATCCGCTTTTGGTTTCCAGCCTACTCATTCCCTGGTGGGGTGATCCTGAGATCTGCGACCTGGCATTCACACGCAGCCAAATCCATCTCCACCATTAGGAGCTCTGGGGAAGACCGGTGGATGCTTAGACCCCGCACCTCAGGTGAGCCTGCGTCATTCCCAGGGTGGGCCGCTGGTGTACCAATCCTGCTGGTTTCAGGTAAGCCTTACAACTGCTGTAGCAACTGGTCTCTGAACCTGACCCAGATCATGACATGAGGAAATGTAAAAACAATTTACTAATCTAGCAGCATAAGGATTTAAAACAGTTCATGTTGATGCCGCAAGTTTTGTTCTGCTTTAAGGTGTTGGAAGACTGCTGAGTCTTGGCCTGTATAGTTTGCCATCCTATGTTGGGTCATCTGTTTGAGACATTTCTTTTACTAATGTTCAGGTCTTTGTGTTCCTTTCTACACCGCATTGCATATACCAAGTTATTTCTCATGGGGTGGGGACGGAATATCTTCCCAATGCTCATTAGAACTGAACGAGTTGACAATGAGCGTGGCTCGAAACATGTTAGGGGATCCACTCAACAGATGCCATTAAACCACCAGGGAGCCACTAGCCACCAGGGAACTTCTCTGTTTGACCTGGTCATTGCTTTATATTTGTGAGTTCCCTAATATACCATTTGCTGTTTACCCAATAAAGACATACTTCACCATTATTGCCATTTTGCCCTTGGCTCGTTATTTACGAGCCCCATCAAGGTGGAGCGATTTGGAGGAGTACTACTAGGAGAGGACTCCGTTGGACCTGCCAGCGAAACCTGAGATGACCCTTGAGAGTGTTTCCCACCATTCCTGGGGGTCTTACATGGTGACCGGATGCAGTCTTGTTTGCTGACCAGGCCCTGATGTCCACCATTATACATACAACGCTCAGTCTGTATGTCTTTGTGGTAAGCGCATTAATTTATCTGATTCTTCCACAAGCCTGACTGGATTTGTAATATACTTATTACCATTGTGGCATTGCCGATCCTTCACCTTTAGCTTTTTATCACATTTGGGACTATTTATGTTTGATGGTTCACACAGTTTTATCTATTTACAGTGACTCTGGTTATACGGATGTTTGCTTTATCATTTAGCGCTGCATACCTTTTTTTTTTTTTTTAATAATAATATCCTGTTCAGGTTTTAAAAATTCAGTATTACTCCAAGGACAGTAGCCAGTTTGTGGTTGATGACTGCAGCTTTGAAGAACGATGGTGGACATCTGTGTGGTAGTAGGTTTGGTAATATTGAACACGGTCCTTTTGGATTTAATGGATCTCTCAGGAGCTTCCAAAACAAATCCAGCCCTGCAGTAGGCAGTCTCACTGCTGCCATACTGTAAGTATAATGGAGTACCTGATTTTCGAGTAATGTGCGTTGCCGGTCTATTAAGGAACAGTAAAGTTTTATATCCTCCCGGTGCACTATACAGTAAGGCAGGGATCCCCAAACTTTCTAAATATAGGGCCAGTTTATTGTTCTTCAGGCTTTAGGGAGGCCAGACTATGACCAGTTGGAGTAGAAAACACCCTGCCATCAGTGGGAGTAAACAATGCCCCATCATTGGTTTTAGTGGGAGGAATAGTGTCCCATTGTTGGTATCTGGTGCCCCATCTGTGTCTGTATGAAGAATGGTGCCCCATCATTGGTGTCTGTGCATGGAACGGTGCCCCAAGGTCCTGATAAAGGGAAGCAAAGGATCAAAGTCAGCCCATGGGTCGCAGTTTGGAGACCACTGCAATAAGGGAAAGTGTGGGGCTCCACGAGGACAAGGGCATAGGACAAATGTCAAAACATGCCTCCTTGTCCGCCCTTACCAACTGCATAGAGAGCTGGGAGGAAGTAAGCACTGTGCTGGTGCTCTCTACATAGGGCAGTACAAAAATTAACAAAGTAATAAAAATTGCTTTATGCAGAGTAACCATTTACACTGACCACCTGGGAGCACAGCGTTTCTAAAGAAGTTTTTAATTTTTTGGTGTCTGTCACACTCACATTTTCTACAATCCAGCACTGAGTCTCCTCACTTCCGAGTTTCACCTGGGATGCCAACACTGTGGCCAATCAGAAGATAGTTCTCCTTATTAGAGCCATTTGGCTTTGAATTGTGCAGCAATGTGTGGCTTGGTTGAGTCCTCTGCTGCCGTAAGTTTTCCTGTCCATGTCTGCCTCCTGTATTGTGTCCTCCATATTTCTTCAGCATCCAGTGTGCCCCATGTCTTCAGTGATCCCTAAGCATACTGTGTCTCCATTGACCTCTTAAAGGTCTTGTGTTTCCAATGACCCCTAAACGTCCTGTGTCATCCAGTGATCCCAGTGTGCCTCATGTCTCAAGTGACCTTTTGGCCCTGTTAGAAGCCCGGCCAAAAAGCTTCCAATTCCCATATTCTGTCTGGTTGCTAAAACGCAAAATCACTGTTTTTATTCAAGTAAGAGAACAGCGATAGTAAATCAGAACCACTTGCAGAATTGAGTGATAATGATTTGTGGGGGAAATTCATCATCAGACACTGAAAACGATTCTGCGACTTTGCTCAGTGATGTGCGAACTTGGCGCTATATTTCACATTTCAGTGTTTTTGGTTTGATTATATTATTGAATTAAATTTATTATTATTATTATTAAGTTATTATTTTTTATGATTATTTATTAAATTATAATTTATGATTTTGTGTTTCAAGTTTTATCATACCCGGGATGTTTACTAGACTCTTGTTCATACAGATTTCAGTGAGTTATTCCTAAAAATTACAGCCTACAATAAAAAAACTACATATTTCCATGCAAAAAAAGTACTGCTTTCAGCACCAAAAACTGAAATAATCATACCGCCGAGGAGGTTAAAGGATAAACTTACAAAAAAAGAGGGGTTGTGAAAAGAGATTCACAAAGAAAGCGGCTACATTATGAACAGAATGTGATACTCAGAAAAATTTCCAAAAATTATGCTTTATTACACATACAAATTTGACATATGGGCAATCGCCCTGGTTTACCATCACCTCAGTATGAGACAATACACACAGACCTAAAACCATATAAAATGACGCCAGTACCGGTCTAAATGCATGTGCAACAAGGACAATGACTACAAGAGTCTATAAATAGGAAATTGAAATGCAGTTGTCTCATTGGTCCTGACGAAGCTGAGTGAGATACGCCCATCGGCGAAACGCGTTGACGTCATACGTCAGATACGTCACTTCCGGTCATGCGCATTAGGTGGAACGCACGCTGACCCACAAGGAGGAAGCCATTTTCACATGCCATGAGGCAAGCCTAGGCAGCACAGGCGCCGAGAAGAGGCTGGAACCCGCGGTATATCGGCGGATGTCAGCGGTGGTTCCTTGGCCTCCCCGGCCTTGTATGGCAGCACCTATGAAGGATATTCTTTCCTTTCCTATTATCCATTGCACAGGTGGTGAGTGGACTGTTGCAGGACACAAGATATATGGTCCTATGTGACATATATGACCTATATATCCTATACAGAGTGAAAGCTCTTTCAGTGACTTTCCACATATTGTTTGTTTCACTACAGGATGGGGACATCATGGTGCTTTGTATAAGAAACTAGATATACCACATGTATTTCAACAGGCAGAAGATCTATTGGGATGTGTCTTGATTTTCTCACAGAAAGTGGTATGTAGTCCACATACAGTGGTGAAGAAACCATTTCAAGCAGTGCGCTGCTTCATGCATCTATCCTTCCATCCTGATAAAATATGGGGCATATTTTTATTCAAGAGCCCTAGGAAACAGCTGGTAATAATCACAGATGAATGGGCCCCAACCACTTGTGTTGCATCATTTACATGACATTTATGTTTTGTCTCATATAGGCCTAGAGGCATGCCTTCTTTTTGACGCATACTGTGCTTGCTGCATTGCATACATGTGATATTTATATCTATGGTATAATTTTTTGAAATTCCCTGTTTGGGATATAACCATTCTGGTAGTAGCTTAGTCTACACATTTATAACACGTGTTATGGTATACCTATGGTATAATTTTTGTATACACCTCCTTTGGGAAGTGTCCACCCATGCGCCTGTGCTACAGGGACTTTAGACTCTTGTAGTCATTGTCCTTGTTGCACATGCATTTAGACCGGTACTGGTGTCATTTCTATATGGTTTTAGGTCTGTGTGTATTGTCTCATACTGAGGTGATGGTAAACCAGGGCGATTGCCCATATGTCAAATTTGTATGTGTAATAAAGCATAATTTTTGGAAATTTTTCTGAGTATCACATTCTGTTCATAATGTAGCCGCTTTCTTTGTGAATCTCTCCACAACCCCTCTTTTTTTGCATGCCTTTTTTGGCTACTGAATGGAGACCATTTACTTGGTGATACGGTAATTTATTGTACGACCTCTTAATAACTATCTTTAACTAAAGGATAAACTTACCCTTGGAAACATGTTATATGTTCCACCTGTTTTTAGGGGGGAACATGTAACATGTTCCCATAGCCGCAGCTGCGCCCGTCGCCCCCCCCCCCCCCCCAACAGACTTCTCCTCGTACTATCTGTCAGATTTTAAAACAGCGGCTGTCAGCTTGTTTTCAATGAACTACCACGCCGCTGTGGAGCACTGAAGTAGTTAATTGAAGCTTCCTGTCAGAATATCTGCTTGTCCGTACATCTCGCACACCCCGTACATCTCGCACACCCCGTACGTCCAGTACACCCCATACATCCTGTACTGCAAGCAGATATACTGACAGATTTGCAGGAGACCTGCATGGCACCAGTGACATACTGATTGCTGGTGCAATACTTTCCAGGTTCCTGCAGACAAAAATAATAAATGCACATATTTTTTACCTGCAAAAAAATGTGCATTTATTATTTTTGTCAAAAAGGTGAATTTAACCTTTTAAAATGTTTTTTTTTTCCAGCAAGAACTCATCTCTGTGGTCTCTAATAAACTCTCCAGTATCCTCCCAACTATAGAAGTTACACTAACAGGTCTAAAATTACTTGGTAAATATGTTGTCCCCTTTTTAAATATTGGCACCACATTGGCCTTGCGCCAATCCAGGGGTACTATGCCAGTCATTAAAGGGTCCCTAAAAATGAGAAACAATGGCTTTGAAATGACAGCTCAATTCTTTAAGGCCCCGTGGGTGTATGCCATCCGGTCCAGGGGCTTTATTCACCTTTATTCTGTCTAAATATTTCTGGATAGGGATGGGCTTCACGTTCCACTTCAACATGGGCCAACGGTACGGGCGTCCAGCGGGCTATTCGCCTGCCGCGCCCCAAAATGCACTGCACCTTGACTGGTCAATGCAATGCACCTGACCACAGGTCAGATGTAATGCTTTGACCAATCACAGCGCGTGATGACATCACAAGGGGCCGAGGTGAACTCCGCCCCCTTGTGATGCCATGACAGTATTTAAGAACTGTCATTAGGGGCGCAGCTGTAAGACGGCGGGTGCCCGATTTACGACTGCTTCGCTTTCTTTTCTTTTTTCGGCGGTGGGCATCATGATAGACATTGGATTTATTTGGGGGACTTTTTTATTTTTAATAAAGGATTTGTCAAAGACTGTCTCCTGTCTTTTTTTTTTTTTTTTTTTTTGTGAATGGGTAGCGCATACTTATTCACATGGGGGGGGGCGGGATCTGGGGGCCCCCATGCTAAAGGTAGCTTCCAGATTCTGATAAGCCCCCCCTGCAGACCCCCACAACCACAGGCCACAGTTGTGGGGAAGAGGCCCTTGTCCTCGCCCCCAAAGCATCCCCCCATGTTTAGGGCATGTGGCCTGGTATGGTTTAGGAGGGGGGAGCACTGGCTCGTTTTACATTTTGGCATTGGGGGTTCCCCTCAAAATCCATACCAGACCCGAACGACTTGGTATGGATGGGAGGGGGGACCCTGTGCCATTTTTAAAAAAAAATATATATATATATTTTAAATGTCGGTCAACGCCAACAATTGTTTTTACATTCAGCTGTCAGCAAGGAACCCCACTGACGGCTGAAACATGAATGAATGTCTCACTACTAACATACCGCGTGACGTCATAATAGAACTAATGGTGGATTGTAGTAACTGAGCGGAATCATACCACATCCTCAGGTGCCGTAAGATACCGATCAGTAAATTGTTTGGTTCGTGTTCAAAGTTTGCGATTGAACATTCTGTAGGTTTGGATGTTCGACCAGCGAACCGAACAGGGGGGTGTCCAGCCCATCACTATTTCTGGATCATCAGTTGTGAGCCAATGTGGACCATCTGGAGCTGTGTCAGTACCACGCCCATTATGGACAAGAGCCCCCCCATGCTCCATTGTATACACAGAGCTGAAGAAGGGATTCCATACATTGGCCTTCTCTTTGTCCCCAGTCACCCCCTCTAGATGATTCTGTAAAGGGCCTACATGCTCGGACCGGACCTTTCTACTATGAATATATTTGATGAATGTTTGGGAAGTTTAGCCCGCCATCTTTTGCAATGTGTAGCTCATTTTGAATTTTTGTGGCCTTCATTTCCTTTTAACAAATTCTGTTATTCCTTGTAGTGATGATAATGTTCATTCATTTTTATCATTTTTTAAAAGCTCTTTTCTTATTTATAGCTATTAAGTAATATTTACTAACATGACACAAAAAATTACTGACAGACATTTTTTTTTACTGCCACAACACATAAAATTTACCAACAGAGTCACATTTTTACAGACCGTTCACGTCGAACACAAGTCATCGCTGGCACAGCTGTCAGACAGCCGGGAGCCAGCATTGGGAGCGGAGCTGGTGTATTTTTTTATTTTTTTATTTTTTCCTTTGGGTAGCGATGGCAGCGGGCATCGTAATTGACGTTCGATCTACTTTGGGGGACATTTTTTAACTTTTATTTTTAATAAGGGACTTGTCAAAGACTGTCTTCTAGCTTTTTTTACACTACCCTTTTTTTTATGAATGGGTAGCGGTACCATGTACCACATACTCATTCACATGGGGGGGCGGGATCTGGGGGCCCCCTTGTTAAAGGGGGCTTCCAGATTCCGATAAACCACCCCGGCCCCCCGCAACCACAGGCCACGGTTGTGGAGAAGAGGTAATTGTCCCCATCAACATGGGGAGCCCCCCTGCCCAAAAGCATCCCCCCCACCATGTTGAGGGCATGTGGCCTGGTATGGGTCAGTAGGAGGGGGGCACTCTCTCATCCCTCCCCTTTCCTGACCTGCCAGGCTGCATAATCGGATAAGGGTCTGGTAGGGATTTTGGGGGGGGAACCCCAAGCCATTTTTTTTTAAATATTGGTGTTGGGGTTCCCCTCAAAATCCATACCAGACCAGAAGGGCTTGATATGGATGGGAGGGGGGACCCCATGCCATTTTGAAAAGAAAATTTTACTTGTCGGGTAATGCTGAGAATTTTTTTTGCATTCAGCTGTCAGCAGGGAACCCCACTGACAGCCGAGACATGAATGAATGTTTCACTAGTAAAATACCGCGTGACCCAATAATACAACTAATAGAATAATAGAACTGCCATATTTTAGTAACCGAGCGGCTTCTTACCACATACTCAGATGCACTCAGTTGTTCGGTTTGTGTTCATGGAAGAACATTCTGTAGGTTTAGATGTTCGACCACAAATCAAACAGGGGGGTGTTAGGCCCATCACGGAGTTCCCCCTTACATCAAAGTCTACAGGGTTCCCCTTTACAGTGCAAGGGGAAACTCTGCAGACTCTGATGTAAAAGGGAACACTGTTGACTGTCTATGTTAAGAGAACTCTGAGAGCTCTGATGTATGGGGGAATGCTGCGGACTCTAGTGTAAAGGGAAGCTCTGATGTAAGGGGGTCTCTGGTCACCAGAGCTCCATACACAAGAGTCTGCAGAGCTCTCCTTTATATGGAAGTCAACAAAGTCCCCTCTTACATCAGATTCCAGAGTTCCCCTTTACATCGCAATCTACAAAGTTCTACCTTACATCAGAGTCTACAAAGTGAAGGGGATCTCTGTGGATACTGATGTAAAGGGAAACTCTGTGGAATGCTATGTACTATGATGTAAGGGGGAATGCTGTGGACTCTGGCGTAAAGGGTAACTCTGGTCACAAGAGCCCCCCTTTTCATGGGAGTCCAGTGTTTCCCTTTACATCAGAGTTCCCTTTTACATCAGGGTCTGCAGCATTGTCATTTACAGAGTTCCCCTTTACATCAGGTCCAGCGTTCCCCCTTGAACTGTAAGAGGAATCCTGCAGACTGATGTAAAAAGAAATACCTTGTCCAGATCACCTTTCTATCAGTGTCCCCCCTTACTTTAGCATATTATTCACCCCCCCCCCCCGCATCAGAGACCCCCCACCTTACAGACTTTGGCTGGAATGACTGTCTGGGAGCTGTAAATGACCTGACCTCCAGGCTCCTCCATTGCTCTCTCAGGGGCAGGCAGTCAGACACAGTCCAGAGCAGACTGGGCAGCTGGGCACAGAGGCTCATTTTGAGTCTGTCCTCTTCTCATCCAAACTAGAGTCCTACACCCCACGCTCAGTGGGTGGCTCTCCTGAATCCTGGCTCCCCCTCCAGTCTGACTCCTGCTGTGTGATTCATAAAACATCACCTTGATCCTGCCATTGCCAGGCCGGTGCCAAAATGCACCAAAAGCCTTTTTTTTTTTTTTTTTTTTTTTTTTTTACGGGCAGCCCATCTATAACAAAAATTTACAGACATCTTGCAAATTTGCCAATATTTGCCAACCCTGCCTCCAATGTAGAGGGATCAGTCATGGGGCAGCTAATAAAATCTGCGAGGTCAATTTTTTTTTAGGTATGATAAAGATTTCACTTTCAGCTCCAAATTTGTTTTGTAAGGTGAATTAGTTCACACAATTGTATTTCAACTGTGTATTCAGCAGTTCCCATATAATTTACCTGGTAAATGAAGAATAACCCTCTTGTTTTTGGATTTGAGAGTATTTGAGTGCTTTCTGTTTAGGAGGCAATGCTGTACTCAGAGATTGAATAAACTCAAACTTGTTTTGCAAATAACCTTATAGACTTATCTTATCAATAAAAAAAAAAAACACCAGTTGGTAGAAAACCTTTTTATTTAGAAAAATTAAAGCATTTAATATGTGCATGATTAAAAAAACAACACTGATAAAAATTACAAACTTACATTTATTTTGTTGCACAGAAAATGGGAATTAGCACTGAAATATGTGGTACCCTATACGGCGTGTGGGATTTTCAAGGGTCTTTTGTTCTCATTTCCTAGGTATGTCTGACAGAGGGGAGATTTACACGGTCGGAATACACTGATCAGCATTGCAGGCTATATCTTCAGTGGTGATCAAGTCCCGTGTCATCTCCAGGAGCCTCTCCTTGGTCCTTAAAAATCAGTTGTCCGTAGTCTCCAGAAGCCTCTCCTTGGTATTTAAAACTCAGCGTTGTGTCATCCTTATTGATACCTTTATAGTAGAGAAAAAAAATATTAATTTGGGAGGAAAATCCTTGTCTCACACACACACATCTTCTTTACAGCAAATCCACAGGGGGAACTGTTTCTGGTACTGAATAATGGGCAAAAAGGAGGCCACTGGTTCCCGATCTGTAAAATGCTACAGCACTACACCGCTTTAATCAATAGAAAAGTAAGCTTAATGGCCTACAGGGCCAACTGGACATCAACTTGAGGCGAGGAGTGCAGGAAAGGAGAAGTGAAATCTTAATTGTGTTAGTTCCAGCTATTGGATGTCCTTGTCAACCCAACCAGTCAAAAGGTTACTTTCCATGGTCATCTTACATTTAATGATGGGTGTATGTTTGAGTCGAATGTTAGTTTGACTCAAAAGATCGGCCGTTCATGAGCGAGAGAGAGAGAGATCTTCACCTGCAAGATGACAAGGCTGGATTCCATGGACTACCAAATACTTTTTTTTTATATATTCATACAGATACAAATTTATAGGGATTTTACTTTTTATACAGGATACCTAGGGTGGGGTTCCTCTGCTAGCAACAGTTCTGGACATGCATGCCTTTGTGTAACTTACCGTTTTTCCAACTTTCCTCGGATATGCTGAAAGGGAAGGACAGAATATTAAGATAACGGAAGAATCTGGATATCGCATTCATATTGCCTGTTACACTGTTACACAGTTGAGCAAATTAAAACATTTTTTTTTACAACTTCCACTAAAATGAAATATGGTTGCTAGAAGAAACACGCAGACTTATCCAATGAAGAGTGCATGGAGAAGTGTGCCGAGTGCAGTACACCCATAGGGGGCGATTTACTAAAAGTGTAGAGTGGAAAGTCTGGGGCTGCTCTGCATAGGGACCAATCAGCTTCCAGGTTTTATTACCAAAGCTGGATTGGAAAATCTGATGTTCGAATCTGGTGCAGCTGTGCATGACAGCCAATCAGCTTCTGAGTGCTCCAGTTTTAGTAACTCTCCCCCAAAATAAACCAATCGGAGCTCACTTTACTGCAGTCACATGAATGAATGGGGGATCATCTGCCAGGGAGGCTTTTCAGACAGGCTGCACAGTGCCCACATGTATGAAGGGGGACCGGAACAATTATTTGAAGAGTGATATGTAATGTGCCAGGGAGGCTGGGATACAATACATGGGGGATTTTTGTTTGAAAATGGCCAATGAAGGGGGAACTATCCCTTTAAATTGTAAACAGTTTAAGAAGTCTTAAGGGTGGAGTAACATAGCCCCAGGTGATACAAGATAGACAAATCTACAGTCTAGAACTTCTACAATTAAAGGCATATATTCTTAAAAATTTTTTTTTAACATATAAAAAAAGTCATTAACATATATATTTGTAAATGCATTCCAAAAATGTAGATTTGTATTTTTAGACATACAGTATATTTGAAATATATTTTTGAAAATATCTTTCATTTATTCTGTAATAAAAACGCATTTCAACATGCAGCGTGTGTGTGTGTGTGTGTGTGTGTGTGTGTATATATATAGAAGACTGCCAAAATTGTAGTATTTCAAATATATGTCAATATATTTGGGAAGAATATTTTTAAAATATGATTCAAATATATTTTTCTTCCATGTTGGTTAGCTCAGGCATGCAGACAGGAGGGTGTGCTTAGATGAAAAAGTCCCTCCTTCAGTTGAAAGAAGTTCTTTCTACCTTCCACCTGATGAAAGAGAAAAAATGCCCATGAAGAATCCTGGGATGTAGGACATCATTTTGGATTAGGCCAGATACCGTGGGAGCAACTGAGGTGTTAGAGCCTGGAATTGAACCTGGGCCTTCTGCAGTGAGAGACAGTGTTTCTTCTCGCTGAGCCACCTGGAATGCTGGACAGCTCCCTTGACAATTCTTTGGATGATCTTGCCTTTTCCCTGTTTTGTCTTGAACCTTGAACTCCTTGCTCCTCCCATGAACTTCCTATAAAAGCCATGTCTCTGCACTTCCTGGTTGCCAGATTATTGTGCCTTACCAGCCAATATCCCGCTTACTGTTCCTGCTGCCGGCTTCCTCTACGTTACCGACCTTTGGCTTGCTACTGACTACAATTCTGCCTCATCCTATCTACTACCATTGGTGACCGACCCTTGGCTTGTGACTGACTCCGCTTCTGTTTGATCCCTGAACTGTTTGATCCGCTTTTGGTTTCCAGCCTACTCATTCCCTGGTGGGGGTGATCCTGAGATCTGCGACCTGGCATTCACACGCAGCCAAATCCATCTCCACCATTAGGAGCTCTGGGGAAGACCGGTGGATGCTTAGACCCCGCACCTCAGGTGAGCCTGCGTCATTCCCAGGGTGGGCCGCTGGTGTACCAATCCTGCTGGTTTCAGGTAAGCCTTACAACTGCTGTAGCAACTGGTCTCTGAACCTGACCCAGATCGTGACATGAGGAAATGTAAAAACAATTTACTAATCTAGCAGCATAAGGATTTAAAACAGTTCATGTTGATGCAGCAAGTTTTGTTCTGCTTTAAGGTGTTGGAAGACTGAGTCTTGGCCTGTAGAGTTTGCCGTCCTATGTTGGGTCATCTGTTTGAGACATTTCTTTGACTAATGTTCAGGTCTTTGTGTTCCTTTCTACACCGCATTGCATATACCAAGTTATTTCTCATGGGGTGGGGACGAAATATCTTCCCAATGCTCATTAGAACTGAACGCGTTGACAATGAGCGTGGCTCAAAACATGTTAGGGGATCCACTCAACAGATGCCACTAAACCACCAGGGAGCCACTAGCCACCAGGGAACTTCTCTGTTTGACCTGGTCATTGCTTTTATATTTGTGAGTTCCCTAATATACCATTTGCTGTTTACCCAATAAAGACATACTTCACCATTATTGCCATTTTGCCCTTGGCTCGTTATTTACGAGCCCCATCAAGGTGGAGCGATTTGGAGGAGTACTACTAGGAGAAGACTCAGTTGGACCTGCCAGCGAAACCTGAGATGACCCTTGAGAGTGTTTCCCACCATTCCTGGGGGTCTTACATGGTGACCGGATGCAGTCTTGTTTACTGACCAGGCCCTGATGTCCACCATTATACATACAACGCTCAGTCTGGATGTCTTTGTGGTAAGCGCATTAATTTATTGGATTCTTCCACAAGCCTGACTGGATTTGTAATATACTTATTACCATTGTGGCATTGCCGATCCTTCACCTTTATCTTTTTATCACATTTGGGACTATTTATGTTTGATGGTTCACACCGTTTTATCTATTTACAGTGACTCTGGTTATACGGATGTTTGCTTTATCATTTAGCGCTGCATACCTTTTTTATTTTAATAATAATATCCTGTTCAGGTTTTAAAAATTCAGTATTTGACAACCTCAGCAGTTTCTGCTAACCAGAAATAAAATACGGATGAGGTCACAGTTCCATTTTTGTGGTATTACTCCAAGGACATTAGCCAGTTTGTGGTTGGTGACTGCAGTTTTTGAAGAATGATGCTGGACATCTGCATGGTAGTAGGTTTGGTAAGATTGAACACGGTCTTTTTGGATTTAATGGATCTCTCAGGAGCTTCCAAAACAAATCCAGCCCTGCAGTAGGCA
The DNA here is from genome assembly GCF_062004578.1 of Staurois parvus. Taxonomy (NCBI): domain Eukaryota; kingdom Metazoa; phylum Chordata; class Amphibia; order Anura; family Ranidae; genus Staurois; species Staurois parvus. Next base: position 26,531 of record NW_028320525.1, read on the forward strand.
GTCTCAGTGCTGCCATACTGTAAATATAATGGAGTACCTGATTTTCGAGTAATGTGCGTTGCCGGTCTATTAAGGAACAGTAAAGTTTTTTTTATATCCTCCCGGTGCACTATACAGTAAGGCAGGGGTCCCCAAACTTTCTAAATATAGGGCCAGTTTATTGTTCTTCAGGCTTTAGGGAGGCCAGACTATGACCATTTGGAGTAGAAAACACCCTGCCATCATTGGGAGTAAACAATGCCCCATCATTGGTTTTAGTGGGAGGAATAGTGTCCCATTGTTGATATCTGGTGCCCCATCTGTGTCTGTATGAATAATGGTGCCCCATGATTGGTGTCTGTGCATGGAACGGTGCCCCAAGGTCCTGATAAAGGGAAGCAAAGGATCAAAGTCAGCCCATGGGTCGCAGTTTGGAGACCACTGCAATAAGGGAAAGTGTGGGGCAGGTGGGGCTCCACGAGGACAAGGGCATAGGACAAATGTCAAAACATGCCTCCTTGTCCACCCTTACCAACTGCATAGAGAGCTGGGAGGAAGTAAGCACTGTGCTGGTGCTCTATACATAGGGCAGTACAAAAATTAACAAAGTAATAAAAATTGCTTTATGAAGAGTAACCATTTTACACTGACAACCTGGTAGCACAGCGTTTCTAAAGAAGTTTTTAATTTTTTTTTTTTTTTGTTTTTTTTTGGTGTCTGTCACACTCACATTTTCTCCAATCCAGCACTGAGTCTCCTCACTTCTCAGCACTTTTGAGTTTCACCTGGGATGCCAACACTGTGGCCAATCAGAAGATAGTTCTCCTTATTAGAGCCATTTGGCTTTGAATTGTGCAGCAATGTGTGGCTTGGTTGAGTCCTCTGCTGCTGTAAGTTTTCCTGTCCTCCATGTCTTCCTCCTGTATTGTGTCCTCTATATTTCTTCAGCATCCAGTGCGCCCCATGTCTTCAGTGATCCCTAAGCATACTGTGTCTCCATTGACCTCTTAAAGGTCTTGTGTTTCCAATGACCCCTAAACGTCCTGTGTCATCCAGTGTGCCTCATGTCTCCAGTGACCTTTTGGCCCCGTTAGAAGCCCGGCCAAAAAGCTTCCAATTCCCATATTCTGTCTGGTTGCTAAAACGCAAAATCACTGTTTTTATTCAAGTAATGCTGAGAACAAGTGTTCACCCTTATGTATTATACATGGAGATCATATCCCCCCTTATGTATTATACATGGAGATCATATCCCCCCTTATGTATTATACATGGTGATCATATCCCCCTTATGTATTATACATGGAGATCATATCCCCCCCTTATGTATTATACATGGAGATCATATCCCCCCCTTATGTATTATACATGGTGATCATATCCCCCCTTATGTATTATACATGGAGATCCTATCCCCCCTTATGTATTATACATGGAGATCCTATCCCCCTTATGTATTATACATGGAGATCCTATCCCCCTTATGTATTATACATGGAGATCCTATCCCCCTTATGTATTATACATGGAGATCATATCCCCCCTTATGTATTATACATGGAGATCATATCCCCCCTTATGTATTATACATGGAGATCATATCCCCCCTTATGTATTATACATGGAGATCATATCCCCCCTTATGTATTATACATGGAGATCATATCCCCCCTTATGTATTATACATGGAGATCATATCCCCCCTTATGTATTATACATGGAGATCATATCCCCCCTTATGTATTATACATGGAGATCATATCCCCCCTTATGTATTATACATGGAGATCATATCCCCCCTTATGTATTATACATGGAGATCCTATCCCCCCCCCTTATGTATTATACATGGAGATCATATCCCCCCCCCTTATGTATTATACATGGTGATCATATCCCCCCTTATGTATTATACATGGAGATAATATCCCCCCCCCCCCTCCCCCAAGTATACCACGTCCACCGCCACTCCTTTGTCTAAGGTTTTGCTCCCCTCCCCATAAAAAAAGATTTGTTTGACAACTTTCAATCCATGCTGTGTGTTGCCTCCATAGCGGTATTCCCAAGTGTAGCTTGGGGTAAAGTTTCAGTACCAAAAGCGGTAACCCCGAGCTACACTCCCTGCAGCACTTACCTTGTCCTGCGCTCCCGCGATGTGTCCCCTGCAGCGTCCCCGGCCATCTCCTCCGGCATCTGGCTTCCGTGTTCCGGTCCCTGTGACGTCAGGACGTACGGGTGCCGGAACTGGTGGCAAATTTGAAAATTTTAAATTACTTTTTTTAAAACGATTATTACATAGTAAAACATTGCTGTATCAAACCATTTCACATACATTTTGTCCCGAGTGCTTTGTCCGGCGCCCTGCCTGCATTTTTACTGTTCTTTCTGCCTGGAAACTGAGAAACGTCCATGGCGTCCAAAAAAGCGTCCCTTTAGGTCAAAAGCGGTTTTAGACCGGCTAGAGAACAGTGATAGTAAATTAGAACCACTTGCAGAATTGAGTGATAATGATTGGTGGGGGAAATTCATCATCAGACACTGAAAACGATTTTGCGACTTTGCTCAGCGATGTGCGAACTTGGCGCTATATTTCACATTTCAGTGTTTTTGGTTTGATTACATTATTGAATTAAATTTATTATATTATTATTTTTATGATTATTTATTAAATTTATAATTTATGATTTTGTGTTTCAAGTTTTATCATACCCGGGATGTTTACTAGACTCTTGTTTGGACAGATTTCAGTGAGTTATTCCTAAAAATTACATGCCTACAATAAAAAAACTACATATTTCCATGCAAAAAAATGTAACGCTTTCAGCACCAAAAATCTGAAATGATCATACCGCCGAGGAGGTTAAAGGATAAACTTACCCTTGGAAACATGTTACATGTTCCCCCCTAAAAACAGGTGGAACATATAACATGTTCCCATAGCCGCAGCTGCGCCTGTTGCCCCCCCCCCCCCCCCCCCCGACAGACTTCTCCTCGTACGATCTGTCAGATTTTAAAACCGCGTCTGTCAGCTTTTTGTTTTCAATGAACTACCATGCCGTTGTGGAGCACTGAAGTAGTTAATTGAAGCTTCCTGTCAGAATATCTGCTTGTCCGTACACCCTGGACACCCCATACATCTCGTATACCCCGCGCACCCTGTACAGCCCACGCACCCTGTACATCCCGCACACCCTGTACGTCCAGTACACCCTATACATCCTGTACTGCAAGCAGATATACTGACAGATCTGCAGGAGACCTGCATGGCACCAGTGACATACTGATTGCTGGCGCAATACTTTCCAGGTTCCTGCAAACAAAAATAATAAATGCACATTTTTTTTTACCTGCAAAAAAATGTGTATTTATTATTTTTGTCAAAAAGGTGAATTTAACCTTTACAATGTTGTTGTTTTTTGTTTTTTTTTCCAGCAAGAACTCATCTCTGTGGTCTTTAATAAACTCTCCAGTATCCTCCCAACTTTAGAAGTTACACTAACAGGTCTATAATTACTTGGTAAAGATTTTGACCCCTTTTTAAATATTGGCACCACATTGGCCTTGCGCCAATCCAGTGGTACTATACCAGGCATTGAAGGGTCCCTAAAAATTATGGCTTTGAATTGACAGAGCTCAATTCTTTAAGGACCCGTGGGTGTATGCCATCCGGTCCAGGGGCTTCATTCACCTTTATACTGTCTAAATATTTCTGGATAGAGATGGGCTTCACGTTCATGCTGAACCTAAGTTCCACTCAGGGGCGGACTGACAACTTATGGGGCCCCCAGGCAATAGGGGCCCCCCATCATCCCCTATGTCCTTGCCCAAACTCAAAAAAGCCTATGAAAAGTACCAGGGGCATCTCATGGGGCCCCCTACTGACCCTGGGCCCTCGGGCAGTGCCCGAGTTTCCAAATGGTCAGTCCGCCCCTGGTTCAACTTCAACATGGGCCATTCGTGTGTTCGCTGAACACAAACGGTACGGGCATCCAGCGGGCTAGTCGCCTGCCGTGTCCCAAAATGCACTGTACCCTGACTGGTCAATGAAATGCATCTGACCACAGGTCAGATGTAATGCTTTGACCAATCACAGCGCTTGATGACATCACAAGGGGCCGAGGTGAACTCCGCCCCCTTGTGATGCCATGACAGTATTTAAGAACTGTCATTAGGGGCGCAGCTGTAAGACGGCGGGTGCACGATTTACGAGTGCTTCGCTTTCTTTTTTTCGGAGGTGGGCATCGTGATTGACATTGGATCTACTTTTGGGGACTTTTTTTTTTATTTTTAATAAAGGATTTGTCAAATACTGTCTCCTGTCTTTTTTACACTACACTTTTTTTTTTTTTTGTGAATGGGTAGCGCATACTTATTCACATGGGGGTGCGGAATCTGGGGGCCCCCCATGCTAAAGGTAGCTTCCAGATTCTGATAAGCCCCCCCCCCGCAGACCCCCACAGGCCACAGTTGTGGGGAAGAGGCCCTTGTCCTCGCCCCAAAGCATCCCCCCCATGTTTAGGGCATGTGGCCTGGTATGGTTTAGGAGGGGGGAGCACTGGCTCATTTTACATTTTGGCATGGGGGTTCCCCTCAAAATCCATACCAGACCCGAACGACTTGGTATGGATGGGAGGGGGGACCCTGTGCCATTTAAAAAAAAAAAAAAAAAATATTTTAAATGTCTGTCAACGCCAACAATTGTTTTTTACATTCAGCTGTCAGCAAGGAACCCCACTGACGGCTGAAACATGAATGAATGTCTCACTACTAACATACCGCGTGACGTCATAATAGAACTCATGGCGGATTGTAGTAACTGAGCGGAATCATACCACATCCTCAGATGCCGTAAGATACCGATCAGTAAATTGTTTGGTTCGTGTTCGAAGTTTGCGATTGAACATTCTGTAGGTTTGGATGTTCGGCCAGCGAACTGAACAGGGGGGTGTCCAGCCCATCACTATTTCTGGATCATCAATTGTGAGCCAATGTGGACCAACTGGAGCTGTGTCAGTACCACGCCCATTATGGACAAGAGCCCCCCCATGCTCCATTGTATACACAGAGCTGAAGAAGGGATTCCATACATTGGCCTTCTCTTTGTCCCCAGTCTAGTGATGATAATGTTCCTTCATTTTTATCATTTTTAAAAGCTGTTTTCTTATTATTTATAGCTATTAAGTAATATTTACTAAAATGACACAAAAAATTACTGACAGACATTTTTTTTTACTGCCACAACACATAAAATTTAACAGAGTTACATTTTTACAGTCCGTTCACGTCGAGCACAAGTCATCGCTGGCACAGCTGTCAGACAGCCGGGAGCCAGCATTGGGAGCGGAGCTGGTATATATATATTTTTTTTCCTTTTGGGTAGCGATGGCAGCGGGCATCGTAATTGACATTCGATCTGCTTTGGGGGACATTTTTTTTTTATTTTTAATAAGGGACTTGTCAAAGACTGTCTTCTGGCTTTCTTTACACTACATTTTTTTTATGAATGGGTAGTGGTACCATGTACCACATACTCATTCACATGGGGGGGCGGGATCTGGGGGCCCCCTTGTTAAAGGGGGCTTCCAGATTTCGATAAACCACCCCTGCCCCCTGCAACCACAGGCCACGGTTGTGGAGAAGAGGTAATTGTCCCCTTCAACATGGGGAGCCCCCCTGCCCAAAAGCATCCCCCCCCTACCATGTTGAGGGCATGTGGCCTGGTATGGTTCAGGAGGAGGGGGGGCGCTCGCTCATCCCTCCCCTTTCCTGACCTGCCAGGCTGCATAATCGGATAAGGGTCTGGTAGGGATTTTGGGGGGGGGGAACCCCAAGCCATTTTTTTTTTAAATATTGGTGTTGGGGTTCCCCTCAAAATCCATACCAGACCCGAAGGGCTTGATATGGATGGGAGGGGGGACCCCATGCCATTTTGAAAAGAAAATTTTTACTTGTCGGGTAATGCTGAGAATTTTTTTTACATTCAGCTGTCAGCAGGGAACCCCACTGACAGCTGAGACATGAATGAATGTTTCACTAGTAAAATACCACATGACCCAATAATACAACTAATAGAATAATAGAACTGCCGTATTTTAGTAACCGAGCGGCTTCTTGCCACATACTCAGATACACTCAGTTGTTCGGTTTGTGTTCATGGAAGAACATTCTGTAGGTTTAGATGTTCGACCACAAATCAAACAGGGGGGTGTTAGGCCCATCACTACCCATCACGGAGTTCCCCCTGACATCAAAGTCTGCAGGGTTCCCCTTTACAGTGCAAGGGGAAACTCTGCAGACTCTGATGTAAAAGGGAACACTGTTGACTGTCTATGTTAAGAGAGCTCTGATGTATGGGGGAATGCTGCGGACTCTAGTGTAAAGGGATGCTCTGATGTAAGGGGGTCTCTGGTCACCAGAGCTCCATACACAAGAGTCCGCAGAGCTCTCCTTTATATGGAAGTCAACAAAGTCCCCTCTTACATCAGATTCCATAGTTCCCCCTTTACATCGCAATCTACAAAGTTCTCCCTTACATCAGAGTCTACAAAGTGAAGGGGAACTCTGTGGACCCCGATGTAATGGGGAACGTTGTGGATCCTGATGTAAAGGGAAATTCTGTGGAATGCTGTGTACTATGATGTAAGGGGGAATGCTGTGGACTCTGGTGTAAAGGGAAACTCTGGTCACAAGAGCCCCCCTTTTCATGGGAGTCCACAGTGTTTCCCTTTACATCAGAGTTCCCTTTTACATCAGGGTCTGCAGCATTGTCATCTAGAGTTCCCCTTTACATCAGGTCCAGCGTTCCCCCTTGAACTGTAAGAGGAATCCTGCAGACTGATGTAAAAAGAAATACCTTGTCCAGATCACCTTTCTATCAGTGTCCCCCCTTACTTTAGCATATTATTCACCCCCCCCACCTTACAGACTTTGGCTGGAATGACTGGGAGCTGTAAATGACCTGACCTCCAGGCTCCTCCATTGCTCTCTCAGGGGCAGGCAGTCAGACACAGTCCAGAGCAGACTGGGCAGCTGGGCAGAGGCTCATTTTGAGTCTGTCCTCTTCTCATCCAAACGAGTCCTACACCCCACACTCAGTGGGTGGCTCTCCTGAGTCCTGGCTCCCCCTCCAGTCTGACTCCTGCTGTGTGATTCATAAAACATCACCTTGATCCTGCCATTGCCAGGCCGGTGCCAAAATGCACCAAAAGCCTTTTTTTTTTTTTTTTTTTTTTTTTTTTTTTTTTACGGGCAGCCCATCTATAACAAAAATTTACAGACATCTTGCAAATTTGCCAATATTTGCCAACCCTACCTCCAATGTAGAGGGATCAGTCATGGGGCAGCTAATAAAATCTGCGAGGTCAATTTTTTTTTTTTTTTTTTAGGTATGATAAAGATTTCACTTTCAGCTCCAAATTTGTTTTGTAAGGTGAATTGGTTCACACAATTGTATTTAAACTGTGTATTCAGCCGTTCCCATATAATTTACCCGGTAAATGAAGAGTAACCCTCTTGTTTTTGGATTTGAGTATTTGAGTGCTTTCTGTTTTAGGAGGCAATGCTGTACTCATTGTGGGAAAAATGAGCTAGGGCTATTGAATAAACTCAAACTTGTTTTGCAAATAACCTTATAGACTTATCTTATAAATAAAAAAAAAAAACACCAGTTGGTAGAAACATTTTTATTTAGAAAAATTAAAGAATTTAATATGTGCATGATTAAAAAAAACACTGATAAAAATTACAAACTTACATTTTTTTTTTTTTTTTTTTTGTTGCACAGAAAATGGGAATTAGCACTGAAATACGTGGTACCCTATACAGGGTGTGGGATTTTCAAGGGTCTTTTGTTCTCATTTCCTAGGTATGTCTGACAGAGGGGAGATTTACACGGTCAGAATACACTGATCAGCATTGCAGGCTATAGCTTCAGTGGTGATCAAGTCCCGTGTCATCTCCAGGAGCCTCTCCTTGGCCCTTAAAAATCAGTTGTCCGTAGTCTCCGGAAGCCTCTCCTTTTGGTCCTTAAAAATCAGTTGTCCGTAGTCTCCGGAAGCCTCTCCTTGATATTTAAAACTCAGCGTTGTGTCATCCTTATTGGTAGCTTATAGTAGAGAAATATTAATTTGGGAGGAAAATCCTTGTCTCACACACACACACACACACCTTCTTCACAGCAAATCCACAGGGGGAACTGTTTCTGGTACTGAATAATGGGCAAAAAGGAGGCCACTGGTTCCCGATCTGTAAAATGCTACAGCACTACACCGCTTTAATCAATAGAAAAGTAAGCTTAATGGCCTACAGGACCAACTGGACATCAACTTGAGGCGAGGAGTGCAGGAAAGGAGAAGGAAATCTTAATTGTTTTAGTTTCATCTATTGGATGTCCTTGTCAACCCAACCAGTCAAAAGGTTACTTTCCATGGTCATCTTACATTTAAAAATGGGTGTATGTTTGAGTCGACTGTTAGTTTGACTCAAAAGATCGGCCGTTCATGAGAGAGAGGGAGAGGGAGAGAGATCTTCACCTGCAGGATGACAAGGCTGGATTCCATAGACTACCAAATACTTTTTTTTTTTTTTTTTTTTTTTTTTTTATATATTCATACTGAAACAATTTATAGGGATTTTACTTTTTATACAGGATATCTAGGGTGGGGTTCCTCTGCTAGCAACAGTTCTGGACATGCATGCCTTTGTGTAACTTACCGTTTTTCCGACTTTCCTCGGGATATGCTGAAAGGGAAGGACAGAATATTAAGATAACGGAAGAATCTGGATATCGCATTCATATTGCCTGTTACACAGTTGAGCAAATTAAAACATTTTTTTTTTTTACAACTTCCACTAAAATGAAATATGGTTGCTAGAAGAAACACGCAGACTTATCCAATGAAGAGTGCATGGAGAAGTGTGCCGAGTGCAGTACACCCATAGGGGGCGATTTACTAAAAGTGGAGAGTGGAAAGTCTGGGGCTGCTCTGCATAGGGACCAATCAGCTTCCAGGTTTTATTACCAAAGCTGGATTGGAAAATCTGATGTTAGAAGCGGATTGGCTGTCATGCACAGCTGCACCAGATTCGGAGTGCTCCAGTTTTAGTAACTCTCCCCCAAAATAAACCAATCAGAGCTCACTTTACTGCAGTCACATGAATGAATGGGGGATCATCTGCCAAGGAGTTTTTCAGACAGGCTGCACAGTGCCCATGTGTATGAAGGGGGACAGGAACAATTATTTGATATGTAATGTGCCAGGGAGGCTGGGATACAATACATGGGGGATTTTTGTTTGAAAACGGCCAATGAAGGGGGAACTATCCCTTTAAATTGTAAACAGTTTAAGAAGTCTTAAGGGTGGAGTAACACAGCCACATGTGACACAAAATAGACAAATCTGCATTCTAGAACTTCTACACTTAAAGAAGAACTAAAGGCATTTTTCAAAAAAATAGCTTGAATTAAACGAAAAAAAAAAAAAATTGGCAGTGCTCAAATATACCATAACTTCTACAATTAAAGAAGAACTAAAAGCATTTTTAAAAAAAGCTCGGATTAAATAAAAAAAAATTAAAAATAAAACCAAAGATTGGCGGTGCTCAAATATACCATAAAAAATTAAAGTGGAAGTAAAGGCATTTAAATCGGGGATTTTTTTTTTTGAAAATGACCAATAAAGGGGGAACTATCCCTTTAAATTGGAAACAGTTTAAGAAGTCTTAAGGGTGGAGTCACCTAGCCCCAGGTGATACAAAATAGACAAATCTACATTCTAGAACTTGTACAATTAAAGAAGAACTAAAGGCATTTAAAAAAAAAAAGCTTGGATTAAACGCAAAAAAAAAAATAAACAAATTGTCAGTGCTCAAATATACTATAAACCATGTACAAAATACGATTCCTCCTGCGCTCCAGGACCCAGGCCGGTGGCGAGTAGGTGAAATCAAACCCAAATGAGAGCATGAAAGATCAAACCACCAGAGCATGAAAGGTCTTGCAGCTCCAAATCAAGGCTGGGGAAGCCCGAACAATACTGCAAAGTTGTTTTTTTTTCCACTTTGCAGTACTATAAACAATGTGCCAGGGAGGCTGGGATACAATACATGGGGGATTTTTTTAAAAATGACCAATGAAGGAGGAACTGTCCCTTTAAAATGGAAACTGTTTACGAAGTCTTAAGGGTGGAGTAACATAGCCCCAGGTGATACAAAATAGAAAATCTGCATTTTATAACTTAGAACTAAAGTGAAAAAATAAACAGCTTGAATAAAACAAAAAAAATAAATAAATAAAAAATTGGCAGTGCACAAATATACCATAAACTTATATGTAGCCTTATAGTAAATGAAACTCATTTGTATAACTTTGTATATAATTATATATCCCTACCACAGCCCCCACCCTGTCTGCCTTTAGGCAATCTTTGAAAACTCACTTCTTCAGGGAAGCCTACCCCACCTCCACCTAAGAACTTGAATCACCTCTACCAGATCATCCCCCGCAGCTATCACCTTTTGTATATCCCCTCCCCCTTCCTTTAGGTTGTAAGCTCCAGGAGCCGGGCCCTCCTATTCCTTCTGTACTGAAATGTATTGTAATTGTACTCTCTCCCTTATATTGTAAAGTGCTGCGCAAACTGTTGGCGCTATATAAATCCTGTACAACAATAATATATTTATATATTATATTTTTGTTCTAGGAATAAAAACCTGACGGGGGTTCTAATCCCTCTCCACTTTATCCAAAACTAAAGAAAAAAGTTTTGCCATTAATTATACTTAAAAAAAAAAAACAGCAAAAGTGTGTGTGCCCATTTTAAAACATCTGCTTTTTTTTTTTTTTTTAAAAAAGAAACGTGAACTAAACAGGATTATAGTAACTTCAATGTAATCAAAATCCCCACAATTTTATATGTAAGAGAGAATTGTATTAATATGACATTGCAATAATTATATACTATATAGAGAAGAAGAAAAAAACCTATCAAAGTGAAACCTAAAATAGGGAATACATATGAATCCAAATCGGATTATAAAAAAAAAAAGAATAAAGAAAGAAATGCGAACTAAACAGGATTATAGTAACTTCAATGTAATTAAAATCCCCACAATTATATGTGAAAGAGAGGTAATTGTATTAATATTACATTGCAATAAGTATCTATATAGAGAAGTAAAAAAAAAAAAAAGATCAAAGTGAGAGATAAAATAGGGAATACATATGAATCCAAATTCACAATTTCATTTGCTAAGCTGTGAACAATAATACAGAATAGATGGAAGAGAAGTGGATTTACCTGGCCGACATAGAATTTGATTGATGCAGCACAAAATGATGAGCACAAGGCCCTTCATCCTGATGCCAGATGGCAGGTAATGGGTATGAGAGCAGAAGGTGATGAGGGTCTTTATATAGGACAGACCACCTCTGCATTATCTGGGTGGATTTACAGAAAACAATGAAGTCTCCTCCCTGATATTTGCATTTAGATAGCAAACCCTAATGTAAAAAAAAAAGGTTGTTTTACAATTTGGGACCCAATGTCTGTGTGTGGGGGAAGGGGGGCTGATATTACTTTGTTATGAAACCAACTTTATTTTTACTTTATTGATATACTTTAATTTTTCAAAATAAAATAAGACAATGAAATATTTTAAATTCTGCTGATTCTGACCATACAAAAATGTAAAAGACAGGGCACATTTATAAGTTTTTTTTTTTTTTTGTTTTTTTTTTTGTTTTTGTTTTTTTTAGAATAAACAATGCAAAATTTGCCTATTTTATTTTAGAAATGATTAAAAAAACTATTTCTAATGGTTTTGACCACTTAAAAATGTAAAAGACAAGGCACTGTGGGTTTATTTTTCTAAAATATTAGATAATATTTACATAAAAATGAAATCCATTTTTTTCAAAATGAAAACAAAATTGTGAAAATTATAAAAAAACTAATTTCTGTTGGTTTTGACCACATAAAAAATGTAAAAATAGAAAGCACGGTGTTTTTATAAATAATTGTATTAATTTGTCTGGAATAAAACAATATTGCCCTTTTTTTTAAGTTATGAGGAAAACATAATACAGTATTATAATTTATATACAAAGCTTTTTGCCTTCTCCATGACTTTAAATTATTTACTTTATTCGTTTTTTTTTTTTTTTTTTTTTTTTAGAAATGACAAAAAATGGTAATTATGAAAACAGTTTTCTGCTGATTTTGACCACCTAAAAATGCAGTGTTCTTTTTTATTTTTTTTAAAAATAAAACAATATAAATTTTGTGTTTTTTTTTTTTTTTTTTTTTTTTTTTAAATTTGTGGGAAAAACATAATTTATTACAGGTGCTTATATAGCACTGTCAACTTACACAGCTCTTTACAAATAAATAAATATATATATATATATATATATATATATATATATATATATATATATATATATATATATTACATTCACATCAGTCCCTAACCCTCAAGGGGCGTACAATCTAAGGGCCCTAACTCACACACATACTAGGGACAATTTGGACAAGATCCAATTAACCTTCCAGCATGTCTTTGAGTGTGGGAGGAAACCGGAGTACCCAGAGGAAACCCGGACAGGGAGAAAATGCAAACTCCAGGCAGGTGGTGCCATGTTTGGGATATGAACCAAGGAACCTAGTAATGCCAGGCAGTAGCGCTAACCATTTAGCCACTGTGCTATGTATTGGCCAACTTTGCACATGTATGGCCAAATCTAAGATATGAGTTAGTCTTGGGGTGTCAAGCTGGCGGCCCTCCAGATGTTGCGAAACTAAAGTCCCATCATGCCTCTGACTTTGGGAGCCATGCTTGCAGCTGGAAATGCCTCATAGGACTGGTAGTTTGGAAACAGCTGGAGGGCCGCCAGTTTGACACCTGTGAGGTACCCTAGGTTCACATATGGGGACACTAGTTCTAGTGACCTGGGGGCCCCCAAGGAATTCTCTTAATTTGCAGGGATTTCCTCTCACTTCCTGTTTGGCTATGGGACAAGAAGTGAAGGGAAATCTCCCCAATGGGACATAGATGCTGCTCTATCCAAAATGGAAAAAAAAAAGTTTTGGCTTTAGTTCTACTTTAATCTCAGGTTGTGCAAGTTCATCTTTTCGGGCAAACTGAATTTCAGAATCGGCCCACCCAAAGTTTCAGTTTTTCAGAATGGATCGGATCTGCGGATTGAGCATAATGGATCGGCGTCCCAAATCCGCAGATCCAATCCATCCTGTGGGGATCGTCGGTGATCTCCATGTATAATACATAAGGGGGGATTATGATCTCCATGTATAACACATAAGGGGGGATTATGATCTCCGTGTATAACTCATAAGGGGGGATTATGATCTCCGTGTATAATTCATAAGGGGGGATTATGATCTCCGTGTATAATTCATAAGGGGGGATTATGATCTCAGTGTATAATTCATAAGGGGGGATTCTGATCTCCATGTATAAATACATCAGTGGTTCATATAGTGAGCTCGTGTAGTTATTCCCCCTGAGGTCATCAGAGGACAAGGGGGCGCTCTTTACGTCTCGAGGAAAATAAATTTAATCTCCAAACATGGAAAGGTCTCTTCACAGTGAGAGCTGTGCAAATGTGGAATAGACTCCCTCAAGAGTTTGTTTTGGCCAGCTCAGTGGATTGCTTTAAAATAGGCCTGGATTCTTTCTTGGATATACAGAATATAACTGGATATAACATTTATAGGTAAAGTTGTTTGAAGGAATATCTGATTACCTCTTGGGGGATCAGGAAGGAGTTTTTTCCCCTGCAGGAGCAAATTGGGTAATGCTTTGCTGGGGTTATTTTACCTTCCTCTGGATCAACTGGGTAAAAGGTTATAATTTTTCTTCTTCCCTTGTATGTTTGAACTAGATGGACTTTTTTCAGCCAGACTAACTATGTAACTACAATATATTGTCAAAAGTAGTAGTCGGCCTGCCTTTCCATGCACTTGAACTTTAATGGCCCCCCCAGTCTTAATCCCTAGGGTTCAATATTGAGTTGTCCCCACCCTTTGTAGCTATAACAGCTTCAACTCTACTGGGAAGTCTGTCCACAAGGTTTAGGAGGGTGTCTATTGGAAGGTTTGACCATTCTTCCAGAAGCACATTTGTCAGGTCAGGCACTGATGTCGGGGGAGGAGGCCTGGCTCCCAGTCTCCGCTCTTATTCATCCCAAAGGTGTTCTATGGGGTTGAGGTCAGGACTCTCTGCAGGTCAGTCAAGTTCCTCCACCCAAAAACCACCAATTCAAGCAATAAGCCCTTCATCGGCCTACAAATCTGGGTTTTTTGGCTTGATGAAGAGGTCTGTGTTTTGGCCTGATGATGGACTTATTGCTCATAACTGTTGCCAACATGTTTTGAAACTCTTTGGGATTTAGGATAACATTTTATAAGATGCAAGCCATTCTCAGATATACTGCTAAATATGGAGCCTGAAAGGCAGAGCTGTTCACCTTCTCACCCTCTCTCCTTATATAGATATCAATGAATATTACAAAATATTTGATATATATATTTTTACATTAATATATTTTATATCTGTACAGTTTGTAGTTGGATAGAAGTCTCTACTCACTGCACTTATCTTTTAGAGTCTCCAGTCTACAAATAATGGGCTTTGTCTTCAGGGCAGTTTCTGCAATCAGGTCCTGTTTATATGATAATGAATTAGCACATCAATAGGTTGGCATTAAAGGGAAAAGAACAATATAGTGATGTTTACAATAGATAGGTCTGATAAACTGCCACTCCGTTTACATAAGATAGCATACAACCCAAACTTTTGAACCTACATTCTGTGTGTCTATCAAAAACTCAGATAATGTAAGTGGAACCATACAAAGGAGCACTAACTATGGCCAATCAACCCATACACTGCTCTGATCTACAGTGCCTTGGTAAAGTATTATTACCCCTTGACATGTTTGTCATGTTATAACCAAGAAGGTTAATGTATTGTATTGGGATTTGTGGTGAGAGACTAGGGGTCTCCAAACCTTTCAAACAAAGGGCCAGTATACCGTTCTTCAGACTTTAGGAGGGCCGGATTAGGACAAGTGAAGATAGAAAATGTCCTGGTCCCAGCATCAGTGAGAATAAAGATGGCCTCTGGGTTGTTGGTCAGTAGGATTAGTGCCCCACCATTGGTATCAGAGGGATGAATAGTGCCCCAAGGGCCAGATAAAGGGTAGCACGGAGCCACATCTGGTTGTCAGGCCGCAGTTTGGAGACTGTTGTGATAGACCAACACAAAGTGGCACATAGTTGTGAAGTGGAAGGAAAAGAGAAATGGTTTCCAACATGTTTTAGAAATAAAAAATCATTATGTGTGCCCATAGATATTATAGGACAGTTTTTTGGATGTGTCAGGAGACAATGCAAGGTCTACCGTCCTACCAATATTATGGTTTCCCTTGCAGGTCTACCGTCCACCCGATATGACGGTTTCCCTTGCAGGTCTACCGTCCACCAGATATGACGGTTTCCATTGCAGATCTACTGTCCAACCATTAATTCCTTACTCCACCCCCCACTACCTCCACCCACCAGCTTACTTACTGCACAGGAGATTGCCAGTCATTTCAAGAAGAAGATCGTCACAATTCGTGATGAGATCTCCAGTGTCAAGCTTCCTCCTCTAACCAACATACCAGGCCCAACACCAAACTCAACACTCTCCTCCTTCGACCCTGTTACCACCAAGGAAGTTACCAAATTCCTTTCCAAGGCCCACTTCACCACCTGTCCCCTGGATCCTATCCCCTCATGACTGTTGCAGCCTCCTTCCTTCTCTATCCTAAACTCTCTAACCCACATCTTCAACCTCTCACTCTCCATGGGTACCTTTCCCTCCCCACTCAAACATGCACTGGTTACCCCCATTCTCAAAACACCCTCGCTGGACCCCACCTGTTTGAATAACTTAAGACCCATCTCCCTGCTCCCGTTTGCTTCCAAGCTTCTCGAACGCCTTGTTCACAACTGTATGAACTGCTACCTCACCGACAACAACCTTCTTGATCCCCGACAGTCTGGCTTCCGCCCATAACATTCCACAGAAATTGCCTTACTAAAACTCACTAATGACCTACTAATGGCTAAAACCAATGGCCATTACTCCATACTCGTACTCCTTGACCTTTCTGCTGCCTTTGACACAGTCGACCACCCGCTCCTCCTCAGTAAACTCCACTCGGCCTCTGTGACTCTGCTCTCTCCTGGTTCTCCTCTTACCTTTCTCAGCGCACTTTCAGTGTCGCATACAACTCCTCCTCCACTCCTCTTCCTCTTTCTGTTTGGGTACCCCAAGGTTCTGTTCTTGGGCCCCTCCTTTTCTCTCTCTATACCTCCTCCCTGGGCCAACTGATAACCTCCCATGGCTTGCAATACCACCTCTATGCTGATGACACCCAGATCTCTCTCCACTCCCCAGCTCACCCCCTCAATCTCCTCACGTATCACAAATCTACTAAGTGACATATCAGCATGGATGTCACATCACTACCTTAAACTCAATCTTTCAAAAAAAAACTGAGCTTGTAATATTTCCTCCTCCCGATCCCCCACTCACAACTTTACCATTAAGATCAACAGCACAACCATTGGTCCTTCCCCCTCATGCCAGAGTGCTAGGTGTAATCCTAGACTCTGACCTCTCCTTCGGGCCCCACATCCAATCACTGGCTAAATCCTGCTGCCTCAACCTCTGGAACATTTCCAAAATCCACACGTTTCTGACCAATGACACCAGAAAACAACTTATCCACGCCTTGTTTATATCCCTCCTTACTGGTCTACCGTTACAAAGGCTATCCCCCCTTCAGTCTATTATGAATGCTGCTGCTAGACTCATACACCTTACCAACCGATCAGCAACTGCTGCCCCTCTCTGCCAATCCCTCCACTGGTTTCCACTAACCCAACGTATAAAATTCAAAATACTAACCACAGCATACAAAGCCATCCACAACACTGCCCCTAGTTACATTGCCAACCTCATCCACAGATATCGCCCACTCTGCTCCTCCCATGATATCCTCCTCTCTAGCTCCCTCATCACCTCCTCCCACGCTCGCCTCCAGGAATTCTCCAGAGCCTCTCCCACCCTCTGGAACTCCCTACCACAGCATGTCCGGTCAGCCCCCACCCTGTCTGCCTTTAGGCGATCTTTGAAAACTCACTTCTTCAGGGAAGCCTACCCCACCTCCACCTAAGAACTGTACTTGAATCACCTCCACCAGATCTTCCCCCGCAGCTATCACCTTTGGTATCCCCTCCCCCTTCCTTTAGATTGTTAGCTCCAGGAGCCGGGCCCTCCTATTCCTTCTGTACTGAAATGTATTGTAATTGTACTGTCTCACTTATATTGTAAAGTGCTGAGCAAACTGTTGGCGCTATATAAATTCTGTATAATAATAAATAAAAAAAAAAAAAAAATATATATATATATATATATATATATATATATATATATATATATATATATTACATGTTTAAAATGCGTTTTTATTACAACATATATGAAAAAAAATTTTAAAAATGCATTTCAAATATACAAATCTACATTTTTGGAATGCATTTAAAAATATATGTTAAAATTTCTTTTTTATATGTAATATATTAAGATTTTTTTTTTTTAACATACTAAAAAAGTCATATTAACATATATCTTTACATATATTTGTAAATGCATTCCAAAAATGTATATTTGTATTTTTAAAGACATACAGTATATTTGAAATATATTTTTGAAAATATCTTTCATTTATTTTGTAATAAAAATGCATTTCAACTGTGTGTGTGTGTGTGTGTGTGTGTGTGTTATTTTATACACTAGTTGTGGTTTGTTTACATCCATATACAGCCACTACCATAGAGGTCCCATTACAGACAAGTCCCTAGGTGTGCTTCCTGCCCCTACAAGGAGGTCAAGAAACCCCAGGATGTTATATAGTTGTTTTTCAGGAAGTATCAGGCAGAGGGTACCAGCCTGCCATGTGCTATGTATCTGGGGAGAACTGTATGGGGATTCTGTGAGTACTGATCCAGATTAACACGGCTGCTATCTATTTAGTTGTTACTGAAGCAGATTAGGTCTGCCTCTGTGATATTTCAACTTCTGTATAGGAACCCTAATATCTGTAAGAGAGCTTTGTGGTTCATTATCATTATTCTAATTACACGCTGCAGAATCCTTATAGATGGATGGATAGATGTTTTCATCTGCATAAGACTGTCAGGTGAACTTTCTGTTAATTGCAGTGTATCTTTGCAGCCTCTTTGCTTAAAGAGCCTTATTGGTCTGGATCTCTCTTTAGCTAGGATTAGCATAGGGAGCGATGGATAAGATTAGGCTAGAGCAGTGGTCGGCAAGCCGCGGCTCGCGAGCCACATGCGGCTCTTTACCCACTCTAATGCGGCTCTTCTGTGTGCCGGGCGCCTGCTCCCCTCCCTCCTCTCGGTCGGCCGCTCCCCTGCCTCCTCTCGGTTGGCAGCCCCAAAAGTCTGCGCGGACCTTTTAATCCGGCCCGCGGATGTGGCTGTCAGGATGTGTGTAGGCGGGGCAGCGTGCCGAACGTGAGGGGAGGGGAGCTAGGCTCCTCTCACAGTCCGCCCTGAAGACCCGAACGGCGCGGGAAGACAGCGAGAGGAACGCAAAAGGTAAGTGAATTGACACGGGGGACTTGGCTTACTAGAAGGGGGGGGGGGATAGTACTGTGGGGGATGAAATACTATGAGGGATGAATTACTATATGGGGGGATGAAATACTATGAGGGATGAAATACTATATGAGGGATGAATTACTATATGGGGGATGAATTACTATATGGGGGATGAAATACTATATGAGGGATGAAATACTATATGAGGGATGAAATACTATATGGGGGGATGAAATACTATATGGGGGGATGAAATACTATATGGGGGGATGAAATACTATATGGGGGGATGAAATACTATATGAGGGATGAAATACTATATGAGGGATGAAATACTATATGAGGGATGAATTACTATATGGGAGATGTATTTTCAGTTTTAAAAATGTGGCTCTCAAAATAAATTTCAATCATGGTTTTGGCGAGATTTGGCTCAGTTGAAAAAAAAGGTTGCCCACCACTGGGCTAGAGGTAGGTTAGGCATCCGACGGCCACTTAGACAGAGGCCCGGTTACAGTGACAGCCCAGTTTAGGGATAGGGACTAAGAGTGAGGATAGATAGAGCATTTTATCCTTTTAGGTGATGCATCGCTGATCTTCAGACAAGCAGTGCAATCATCCGCATGTTACTTGGACGCCATCACAGCATCTAAAGTGGAAGCGTGCATCTTCTAGACTCTCACCTCTCCAGGGGCCCCTGCAACCGGACAGCGCTATAACCCGTGGTTGGAGGTATTCTGTTTACTACATGCACATATACCCGGGTATAATTGCAACCTCCCAATTTATGCTAAATTGTAATTCCTGAATGTTATTCTTATGCATCCTGTTTTATGTGGCTGCTTTATATAAACTTTGCATTAATCTCATACAGGTGTGGTGACATGTTTATCATGTTAGAAATATAAGCTGGGTGCATTAATACTGCTAAGTATAGTTACTTTAAGTTGTCTACCTGTTACATTCCTAGAAAGGGGTGAGTCTCCTCAATTGCAGGATCCCTATTCTAGGTGGAGGCACTGCCATTTGTATTATCACAACCCACTCTTCCATATAGCGAAGGCTCAGGATTGCCTACTCATATACAGGTTAGCGCCATAGCTTGTTTGGTGTGGGCCATTTCACATAACCCCCCCAAAACAGGGCTACATATGTATATATAGAATACGGCCAAAATTGTAGTATTTCAAATATATGTCAATATATTTGGGAAGAATATTTTTAAAATGTTTCAAATATATTTTTCTTCCATGTTGGTTAGCTCAGGCATGCAGACAGGAGGGTGTGCTTAGATGAAAAAGTCCCTCCTTCAGTTGACAGAGAAGTTCTTTTTACCTTCCACCTGATGAAAGAGAAAAAATGCCCATGAAGACTCCTGGGATGTAGGACATCATTTTGGATTAGGCCAGATACCGTGGGAGCAACTGAGGTGTCAGAGCCTGGAATTGAACCTGGGCCTTCTGCGGTGAGAGACAGTGTTTTCTTCTCGCTGAGCCACCTGGAATGCTGGACAGCTCCCTTGACAATTCTTTGGATGATCCTGCCTTTTCCCTGTTTTGTCTTGAACCTTGAACTCCTTGCTCCTCCCATGAACTTCCTATAAAAGCCACGTCTCTGCACTTCCTGGTTGCCAGATTATTGTGCTTTACCAGCCAATATCCCGCTTACTGTTCCTGCTGCCATCTTCATCTACGTTACCGACCTTTGGCTTGCTATTGACTACGATTCTGCCTCATCATATCTACTACCATTAGTGACCGACCCTTGGCTTGTGACTGACTCCGCTTCTGTTTGATCCCTGAACTGTTTGATCCGCTTTTGGTTTCCAGCCTACTCATTCCCTGGTGGGGTGATCCTGAGATCTGCGACCTGGCATTCACACGCAGCCAAATCCATCTCCACCATTAGGAGCTCTGGGGAAGACCGGTGGATGCTTAGACCCCGCACCTCAGGTGAGCCTGCGTCATTCCCAGGGTGGGCCGCTGGTGTACCAATCCTGCTGGTTTCAGGTAAGCCTTACAACTGCTGTAGCAACTGGTCTCTGAACCTGACCTTATATCGTGACATGAGGAAATGTAAAAACAATTTACTAATCTAGCAGCATAAGGATTTAAAACCGTTCATGTTGATGCCGCAAGTTTCATTCTGCTTTAAGGTGTTGGAAGACTGCTGAGTCTTGGCCTGTAGAGTTTGCCATCCTATGTTGGGTCATCTGTTTGAGACATTTCTTTTACTAATGTTCAGGTCTTTGTGTTCCTTTCTACACCGCATTGCATATACCAAGTTATTTCTCATGGGGTGGGGACGGAATATCTTCCCAATGCTCATTAGAACTGAACGAGTTGACAATGAGCGTGGCTCGAAACATGTTAGGGGATCCACTCAACAGATGCCATTAAACCACCAGGGAGCCACTAGCCACCAGGGAACTTCTCTGTTTGACCTGGTCATTGCTTTATATTTGTGAGCTCCCTAATATACCATTTGCTGTTTACCCAATAAAGACATACTTCACCATTATTGCCATTTTGCCCTTGGCTCGTTATTTACGAGCCCCATCAAGGTGGCGCGATTTGGAGGAGTACTACTAGGAGAAGACTCCGTTGGACCTGCCAGCGAAACCTGAGATGACCCTTGAGCGTGTTTCCCACCATTCCTGGGGGTCTTACATGGTGACCGGATGCAGTCTTGTTTGCTGACCAGGCCCTGATGTCCACCATTATACATACAACGCTCAGTCTGTATGTCTTTGTGGTAAGCGCATTAATTTATTGGATTCTTCCACAAGCCTGACTGGATTTGTAATATACTTATTACCATTGTGGCATTGCCGATCCTTCACCTTTAACTTTTTATCACATTTGGGACTATTTATGTTTGGTTCACACCATCTTATCTATTTACAGTGACTCTGGTTATACGGATGTTTGCTTTATCATTTAGCGCTGCATACCTTTTTTATTTTAATAATATCCTGTTCAGGTTTTAAAAATTCAGTATTTGACAACCTCAGCAGTTTCTGCTAACCTGAAATAAAATACGGATGAGGTCACAGTTCCATTTTTGTGGTATTACTCAAAGGACAGTAGCCAGTTTGTGGTTGATGACTGCAACTTTGAAGAACGATGCTGGACATCTGCATGGTAGTAGGTTTGGTAATATTGAACACTGTCCTTTTGGATTTAATGGATCTCTCAGGAGCTTCCAAAACCAATCCAGCCCTGCAGTAGGCAGACTCAGTGCTGCCATACTGTAAGTATAATGGAGTACCTGATTTTCGAGTAATGGGCGTTGCCGGTCTATTAAGGAACAGTAAAGTTTTATATCCTCCCGGTGCACTATACAGTAAGGCAGGGGTCCCCAAACTTTCTAAATATAGGGCCAGTTTATTGTTCTTCAGGCTTTAGGGAGGCCAGACTATGACCATTTGGAGTAGAAAACACCCTTCCATCACTGGGAGTAAACAATGCCCCATCATTGGTTTTAGTGGGAGGAATAGTGTCCCATTGTTGGTATCTGGTGCCCCATCTGTGTCTGTATGAAGAATGGTGCCCCATCATTGGTGTCTGTGCATGGAACGGTGCCCCAAGGTCCTGATAAAGGGAAGCAAAGGATCAAAGTCAGCCCATGGGTCCCAGTTTGGAGACCACTGCAATAAGGGAAAGTGTGGGGCTCCACGAGGACAAGGGCATAGGACAAATGTCAAAACATGCCTCCTTGTCCACCCTTACCAACTGCATAGAGAGCTGGGAGGAAGTAAGCACTGTGCTGGTGCTCTATACATAGGGCAGTACAAAAATTAACAAAAAAGTAATAAAAATTGCTTTATGCAGAGTAACCATTTACACTGACAACCTGGGAGCACAGCGTTTCTAAAGAAGTTTTTAATTTTTTGGTGTCTGTCACACTCACATTTTCTCCAATCCAGCACTGAGTCTCCTCACTTCTCGGCACTTCTGAGTTTCACCTGGGATGCCAACACTGTGGCCAATCAGAAGATAGTTCTCCTTATTAGAGCCATTTGGCTTTGAATTGTGCAGCAATGTGTGGCTTGGTTGAGTCCTCTGCTGCCGTAAGTTTTCCTGTCCTCCATGTCTGCCTCCTGTATTGTGTCCTCCATATTTCTTCAGCATCCAGTGCGCCCCATGTCTTCAGTGATCCCTAAGCATACTGTGTCTCCATTGACCTCTTAAAGGTCTTGTGTTTCCAATGACCCCTAAATATCCTGTGTCATCCAGTGATCCCAGTGTGCCTCATGTCTCCAGTGACCTTTCGGCCCCGTTAGAAGCCCGGCCAAAAAGCTTCCAATTCCCATATTCTGTCTGGTTGCTAAAATGCAAAATCACTGTTTTTATTCAAGTAATGCTGAGAACAAGTGTTCACCCTTATGTATTATACATGGAGATCATATCCCCCCCCCTTATGTATTATACATGGTGATCATATCCCCCCCCCCTTATGTATTATACATGGTGATCATATCCCCCCCCTTATGTATTATACATGGTGATCATATTTCCCCCCCCCCCCCAGTATTCCACAGCCTCTCCTTTGTCTAAGGTTTTGATCACCTCCCCATAAAAAAAGATTTGTTGGACAACTTCGGTCTTTCAATCCATGCTGTGTGTTGCCTAACCTCCATAGCGGTGTTCCCGAGTGTAGCTTGGGGTAAAGTTTCAGTACCAAAAGCAGTAACCTCGAGCTACACTTCCTGCAGCACTTACCTTGTCCTGCGCTCCCGCGATGTGTCCCCTGCAGCGTCCCCGGCCATCTCCTCCGGCCGATGCCGGCATCTGGCTTCCGTGTTCCGGTCCCTGTGACGTCGGGACGTACGGGCGCCGGAACCGGCGGCAAATTTGAAAATTTAAAAAAAATTACTTTTTTTTTTAAAACTATTACATAGTAAAACATTCCTGTATCAAACCATTTCACATACATTTTGTCCCGAGTGCTTTGTCTGAGAAACGTCCATGGCGTCCAAAAAGCGTCCCTTTAGGACAAAAGCGGTTTTAGACCGGCTAGAGAACAGCGATAGTAAATTAGAACTAATCAAAAAAGAACTATACAGTGCAGCGCTAATATATAAAATATCCAATAAATAAGTGATACAGTAAATACGATTAATAGGTGTTACAATAAATTCGATATACACCCTATGAGTATATATCCAAACTCATCAATAATAACTGAATACCATACATATAATCCCTTAAAGGGAATATCTAGTGCAAACTGTGACAAATATAATCATAAAACAATAAAGTGTCGAAAACATACGGTGCTCAAAATAGGTGAACCAATATGCAATTGCAGAAAAAAAGTCCAAATCAATGCAGGTAATACTTTATGGTGATCTTCACACTCCACTCTTCATGCAAACTAAATGTGCAGTGTACGTGATTCACACGTGCCAATCCTTAAGGGCCAAAATGCCCCCTCACCTCCTTTCTTAGACCCCACAGGGCCAGCACGCTTTAGGATCAAATGATCCTGTCAGAATGGATTCCTCTCTGGATTTCTCCTTCCACCTCCAGCATCCACCAGACTAACAGCCAGCTCCTCCCAGGGTCATAATGAAATACAAACAGAGACCCTCCATAGTGCAACCAGTTTTTATTAAACGATAAATAGATTGAGTATACAGTTCCACTCACATTTGTGGTGATTTTCTCCAGCTTCCTTACCACATGCTATGGGTGTACTGCATGGGTAATGTAACAGGGTGTTCCAATATGGCCCCCACGCTGGAAATGACGTCACCACGTTAGCTCCTCCCACCGTACCGATGCGTTGCGTCACGCTCAGCACGTGACTTCATCAGGGTAACGCCCATAAAGGACGGAGCTTCCTTAAATAGGAGAATTGGCACCAGTGATCATCCAGGGGCGGGTCTCCGGTGGCCATTTTCTAGTAGCCAGCTATCCGCCCATGACTGCAGACACTGACCTATACCAGGAGGAATAAAACCTCCTAAAACCATATTTAGAAGTCCGCATCTACTGCAATCAACAGATGACATCAGGGCCAAGACATATATGACTAAAATTACTCCAGGGGGAATACTGCCTAATTAAAATAAGGAGTATATACAAAAATATATAATACTCCCATAAATATATCATGTTCAATAAATAAATGCTCAGGTGGAGAATACCCTTACAAATGAATAAAAGTGAGCCATCTAGTGGATAAAATCAAAAAAGCATGTATATATTAAAATTCCTCATATAAAGGCTCAAAAATCACTAAAAATTTATTTATAAATATATAATTACATAATTCAATCTACATAAAAAAAAATTTTTATTAATAAAATACCATATCATAATCCCTAATATCAATAAAAAAGAGAACCTATTAGGGAGGGAATCTAATCAGCCGTGCAGACACCCATAACAAAAGTTTACAACATGAACATAATCACTACTAATTAATATATCAATAATATATACCAGGATATTATAAATAAATTACCTATTAAAATCCTATAAAACTTATCAAAAATCACTTAAAAACAATTCAGATCAAAATGCACATTTAGACCCCTCGGGTTCTGTGTTCGCATCTCATAAATAAACCTGGACTCAGCCTGACTAAGGGAACGCACTTTGAGTCCCCTCCAATGACCTTTAAATTTTTTAATACCCCAAAATTTTAATGTGGAGGGGTCTTTATTATGAAACATCAAAAAGTGCCTAGACACATTGTGCTTGGGAAAACCTTTCTTAATATTCTGCACATGTTCACGTAATCGCTTCCAAAGTGGTCTTTTAGTCCTGCCCACATATTGGAGGCCACATGCGTACTCCAAACCATAAATAACCCCTTCAGTTCTACATGAGAGAAAATCCCAAATCACGAATTCTTGTCCCGTGGACTGGGCTATGAAGGAGGACATCCTTTTATTGTGCCCTTTGGTCTCTCTACAAGCAAGACAATTCCTACAAGGAAAAAAACCTTTTTGGTCTAGGAATGTTAAACCTTTTTTATTTCCTGGTGGATCCACTACATTTTTTACCACTTTGTTCCTAATCGTAGGTGCCTTCCGATAAATAAAAGTGGGACGTTCTAATACAATTTTATTTAAAACAGGATCCGCTTTCAAGACTGGCCAGTGTTTTTTAAAAATCCTTTCAACTTTTTTATAATGAATATTAAAATCTAAAATTATGGCTACTTTATCATCACTTTTCACATCTTTCACTCTATCAGTCAACATCAATGATCTATCCATTTCTCTAATGTTCTTTATTTCATTCTTAATATGTGTTGAAGTATAACCTTTTTTTCTCAAACCTTTCGCCAATGATTTTAACCTGCTCTTCATAGTCTCCTTCCAGCGTGCAGTTCCTCCGTAACCGCACAAACTGGCCCCTAGGTATGTTTAACAGCCAGGGGGGATAATGGCAGCTATCCAGAGGGATATACCCATTACGGTCCACCTCCTTAAAACAAGTTTTAGTAGTAAGTCCCAATTCCTCAATCTTAATATTTAGATCTAAAAAGTTTAGACTCATTGCTTATTTCCCAAGAAAAAACAATATTCCTATGATTGTTATTCAATGATTGGAGAAATATCTGCAGGGATTCCTTGCTACCTTTCCATACTACTAACACATCATCAATGAATCGTTTAAACCGTAAAAGTTGTTCAGGGTAGTGTTTGATAGATAGTTTCTTCCTCCCAATTCGTCATAAATTAATTTGCCACGCTGGGTGCATACCTTGCTCCCATGGCTACTCCCTTTATCTGTTGAATTTTTTGGCATGCCAGAAATAATTGTGGGACAAACCATAATCAAGACATTCCATTAAGAATTTCCTTTGTGTCCAGGACATATCACTATATTCCCTCAAACCCCAGTTTACTGCATTTATGGCGTCTTCATGTCCTATAATCGTATATAGACGCAACATCAGCACTTGCCAGATAGATACTAGGGTCTCCTTTAATGTTATCCAGCAACTGGATTAGATGCTTAGTGTCCCGTAAGTAGGACCTAGTCTTCTTGACCAACGGTTGCAAAAATATATCTATATAATGACCTAACCTGGCCAACACAGATTCAATGCCATTTACTATAGGCCTACCCGGGGGGTTTACTAGGTCTTTATGTATTTTGGGGATGGTATATATCACTGGAATCCTGCATGTTTCTGGCACTAAAAATTTGGCCTCCTTCTTAAGTATTTTTAGATCCTTTCCCCTTTTGACCAATTTTGACAGGTCCTTCTTATACTGTAACGTCGGGTCCTTAGGGAGAACTTTTATATGTAGTACTATCCTCTAATTGGGTTTCAAGTTCTTTTAAGTAATCTTTTGCCAGTACAACAATACTTCGCCCTTTTATCCGCTGGGCGGATCACAATATCTTCCCTTTTGCTTAATTCCCACTTGTAGGCCCCTATTGTAATTCCCTTTAGGGACAATTAGGTTTTCAAGATCCTGATTTACCATCTTTTTAAAAGCCTCTACATGACAATTATTAAAAATCTGTGGATTAAAAAGTGATCTGTTCTTTAGTTTAGAATGTACAATCTCACTGCTAAAAGCACTATCAATAATCTTATTAGCCCCTGGTAAACTCAAAGAATGTTTTTTGATATTCAATTTTCTAATGAATTTTGCATGAAGAGTGGAGTGTGAAGATCACCATAAAGTATTATTACCTGCATTGATTATTTGGACTTTTTTTTTCTGCAATTGCATATTGGTTCACCTATTTTGAGCACCATATGTTTTTGCCACTTTATTGTTTTATGATTATATTTGTCACGGTTTGCACTAGATATTCCCTTTAAGGGATTATATGTATGGTATTAAGTTATTATTATTTATGAGTTTGGATATATACTCATAGGGTGTATATCGAATTTATTGTATCACCTATTCATCGTATTTACTGTATCACTTATTTATTGGATATTTTATATATTAGCGCTGCACTGTATAGTTCTTTTTTGATTATTCACTTATTTTTGGGTATAAGTTTGGGGCCAGCAGCTGTGTTCTAGGTTAGGATTCCATATAAGCGCAGGAGGTTCTTTCAAATATTTTTGAGTCTGGCAGCCGTATTTAGGATCGACTGAAGCGGGGATAGCCAGCGGCGAGGCAGGCCAGTGAGGAGGGAGTTGCAGTAGTCGAGTTGTGATATGATGAGGGAGTGGATGAGCTGTTTAGTGCTTTCTGGGGTTAGGAACATGCGGATTTTGGCGATGTTGCGGAGGTGGAGTCTGTACGATGGCTGAAAGGGTTATCCACATGGCATAACACATATCAGACAGATGGAGAACTGTTTGCAGGTAGGAAAGTGATGTTTCCTGTTCCTGTAAGCACCAATCTCCTTCTGTAACTGATGGCAGTGCTCTCACTGCAGGAGTGCAGAATATGAAACACAAGCATGCATTACAATATGCAAATCCTACAGATTTGCTTTATTTAGGTCAATAGGAAATGATGCCAAAAGTTTCGGAAAGTTGACTATCACACCTGCATGTGCTTGTTGGACGTGCCATTCCAAAACAAAGTGCATTCATAAGGAGTTTAATATTTGATAGATGTAGGGGCACGCTTGGTATGGAAGGTAGTCATATTTTAAGCTTTTTTTTTTTTTTTTTTTTTTTTTTTTTTTTTTTTATGTTTTATTGAAATTCACAGGTAAGAGTGGAGCCCACGCATTTCAGGGGAAGTGTCTCTCCCTTTGTCAGGGATGACATACAAGAAAATGGTAAAAACAACTAATAAATATTACATGCATTAGAATATGAGCAATATGAAATTCCAATTAAAAATTTGGAGAAAATCAATAAACAAATCTCAATCAATAGAAAACATAATCTTTAAAAATACAATCTATAAAAAGGGAATTAAAGAGTACAGTAAAAAAAACAAAAACAAAGAATAGGGTTCTAGGTAGATTTGGTATGATTATAGAAAAAAACCCCAAAGAATAGAGTTCTAGATAGAACTGGTATGATTATAGACAGTATGAATACTGAACTAGGTCATTGGGTAGTTGTACATGTATGGGATGGTAAATGTTTTGACCTCCAGGATAATCTTAACCAAACCCTCTTGCAAAGGTCAGTTACAGTTTTTTGGACTTTCTTCCAAATGTTAACACATTACTTGCAATTTCCACCTTTATAGCCAATTACTTTGTTGTTGCATTTGCTACCGGAATTAAACCCATTACCAGTGTGGATTTTGCCTCCAGTGTTGATTCTGTTGCCAATACTGATCTTTTTCTGATCTGTATTTTTATCTATTCTTTTTTACTTATTTATATTTTTTTTCTCAACACATACATGTGCAACCACCCACTGTCTATAAACATACCCGATCTACCTAAAACCTTGTTTTTTGTTTTTGTTTTACTGTACCCACTTTAGCTGCATTTTTTTAATTAGAATATGGTTTCTATTGATTTTGATTTGTTTATTGATTGGGATTTCTTCCAAATTTTCTTATTGATCCGATTCTATCACATGTAATATCTATTAGTTATTTTTAATGTTTTCTTGTATACTAGCCCTGATGAAAGGGGGGCACTTCCTCCACAATGTGACGCCACTCTTACCTGTGAATTTCAATAAACGTTTTTAAAAGAAACAGCATCAAGTGCGACTACCTTGCATATCAAGCACGCCTCTACACCAATCCAATATCGATCTCACGGAGTGTTTTTCTCGATACCAGAGAGGCAGTAGCTGAGAACTCAGTAAGATTTACCTGAGTCCTACTTGCATTAAGGGTAACACACCCCAGATTACCATGAGGGTTACCAGACTGCACAATGGTCCAGCATTGTCAATACACACATTTAATACGGTATTAGCCCTCCACTGCCTCCACTTTTTGAAGGCGTTCCACAAGATTCTGGAGTGTGTCTGTAGGAATTTGTGTCCATCCAGCCAAAAGAGTATTTTTTGAGGTCACTGATATGGCATGAGAAGACCTGGCTTGCAATTGGTGTTCCAGTTCATCCCAAAGGTGTTCAGTAGGGTTGAGGGCAGAGTTAAAAGCCACTCAAGTTCCTCCACACCAAACTCATCAAACCATGTCTTTATGGAGCTGATATTGTACACATGGGCACAGTCACACTGGAACAAAAAAGGGCCTTCACCAAACTGGAGCCACAAGGTTGGAATGCACATACATGTCTAAAATGTTTTTGTATCTCGTAACTTTAACAGAACCCTTCATTGAAGGGTTGGGTCCAGTCATTTCAAGGGGCTACATTACGTATCCTTCATGGGATAAACATTCATATCAAACCTGCTACATGAGGTGTACAGGCTGTAAAAAATGGGCGCTCTCTCTTTCTGCTTACAAAATTGGGAAATAGTCATACATTTTCAAGATTAATGCCAGCATTGCTTTGCAGCAGTAATATTCTGTGATTATACCGAATGCAGATACTGTTGCAGGGGCTCTTTCACACTAGCTTCTTTAACTGCACAGGCAGTCACCGAGGGTATATACAGGACAGGGCTGTGATGCTTTCCCTCACAATCGTGGCAGGAATTTAACTCCTGTTGCTTTTGGTGGGCATAGAGTTTGCCCAGTGCAACCCATTCAAGTGAATGGGGCTACTCTGCAAGCGGCTCGCTACCACGTGCAATGCACTAGTGCAGAGTCCAAGGAGTTGAAGCAGGTGAGATACAATGCTTCCTCACTGCTTGTCAACTGCTTTCTGAAGAGTGCTCCAAACTTATTATTATACAGTATTTATAAAGCTCCAATAGTTTGCTCAGCGCTGTACATTACAAAGGGGGACAGAACATGTGACAGAACAATACCAATACAATGCAAAACATGAGGGAATTGTCCTTCAGAGACAAAGCAAATCTAATGAGCCCTAAAATTATTAATGCTGGACAAACACAGAACATTTGTGTTCTGTGGCATTAGACAGACCAGAAAACTAACAGCAGAGTATATTATAAACATTAAGGCTTCATTAACGCCAGTGTGTTGTAGCAATGCATGATAATGTGTCTGTAGCACCCTCCTAGTTAACCAGGGGGAGCTAGCTAATTATTTTTTTCAGTCAAAAGGCTGAGTACAGCTTGGGTGATAGTCAGAGGATCAAATTCAGGTCAAGGCTGAGAGGCTCTGCACATCAGCTCACTGATACTTCCCCCTGATCTAGAAGACTTAGAGAAGTCTATAGAACTCAGTAGGTGGGGGCGAGGAGGAGCTGATCTGCACTCTTGAGGGATCCTGGCCAATCCCCAGGCAGGAGGTTTGGCATGGGGTCAGGACAGCCATTAAGAGTTGGTGAGCCTGCTCAAAGGCAGGAGAGTTTGGGTGAAAGATGTGTGGAAGGCTGAGATGCAGGAGCCTGGGAGAAGGCCCAGTGGGAAGGAGCCTATCTGCAGGCTGGGACTTGGAAAGGAGGATCACTCGGCCTCACCAGTCCCCAGAGGAAGGACTACCTGTGGAGACAAAGGAGCCAACCCAGCAGAAGGCCTGAAGGCAGCCACCAACCCAACCAGCTCACAGGAAAGCGATTGAGTGAGTAATCCTACCCCCCTGAGCCAGCTAAGGGGAAAAGAGTACTCTGGTGGGAAACCTGATTAGCTCCTTACCTGGGACTGTACATCTTAAAGTGATTGGAAGAATCCCTAGGCCAGGGGATCCAGTGCCTGACAGCTGGGTACAGAAGAGGATTTATCTGTGGTCTGGGGTGGTACACCAGGAGAGGCTGGACAGTTCTGTCTTTGGACTTGTACATAGTTACCAGGAAGTTGTCCTCAGTTTACAGTTCCTTGGGCATCCCATACATCCCTGACCCCATCCAAGTTCAATACCCCAAATAAAACTTAAAAACAACATGCTCAAGGACTGTTTACTATCTCCTGCATGCAAGTCTGAAGAAAATGCATGTTGCCTGGCTGTGCAGGATCATAGGTGGACCGAGATCTTCAGCAACTCCTAGGGGGGTTGTGCTACATGTCGTACATGCATTGGTACATTGAAATGCCAGCCTTTTCACCTGAAGCGTAAATGTGTTGTGAAGGTGCTTTTGTGGTGCAGTTCTTTTTTTTTTTTTTTTTTTTTTTTTTTACTCTTTTGTGTTTTTTTTTTTTTTAACTCTTTTTAACTCTTTTGTGCTGCAATGGTAATGTTTTGCGGTGCACTGCATCACTAAAATTTCTGCAAGTATGATTTTTCGTCCATTGCAATGGCAGCTTATTCAAATGAATGGGCCATCTTAACACAACACACTTTAATGCACAACATTATGAGCATGCGTTAAATGCACCCCAACAGACTTGCATGCAGTGAAAGGGCCCTAAAATTGCTAAAGAATCACTAATTTATTAGCAAGTTATGTTCATATATCCAAGTCCCCTCCTGGTCTTAGGCACAATACAGCCCACTGTGACAGGAGTCACTTTGGGTGGGGGGCCCATGGAACACAGCTCACTTTGGAGAGGTGGGGAGACCCCTGTCTCAGCTCCCCATATCACTATTATGTGTAAGTCACCCTGTGCCTGTTAGGGGTACAGGGTGATCTGTCCTAATATTGTGTAGACATGTCTAGGAGATGGGTGGAGTGGGGGTTGTGGATTGTTTGGTGTTGTGTGGCTGCATCTCATTGTTCTATTTTTTTTGTCTTGCTTGGGAGCAAACTATTATGGGATGCATGTGTTTGTGTATTAGCTTAGTGGGGGGGGGTATCTCCAGCAGCCCTCCCTCCTGATGGGACTGTCTGCTGGTGTGAAGTTTGAATACCTGCGTGTCTCTTGTTACTAAATGTAGATTGCCCCGCCCTGTGTCATTATGCAGGGAGGGGGGACTGTCCCTGAGTATATACATCTTGTATCTGTGTCCAAATTAGTCTACCTCCAGGTTTACTTGAGGACTGGTGTCGTCAAGTCTTGTATGGTCGGCTGTGGTGTCTGTGGTTGGTGTTCGGACGGGGAAGCGGTAGTCTAATGGACGCACCTAAGCGCAGTCTGGGGTCGGTTCCGTTACACTCACTAAAAGCAATTTAGGAGCACAGACCCACCTGGAACTTATCTCTAATTTTCTAACTCTGCCAAAAGTCAAAACCATGACAGCAATGACAATGATGATGAGGCAAGCGGCCGGGACAGACGTCGCTCCACCAATCTCACCAGGTCTGCTGATCCGGGACTGGCAGTCATTTCCAAAATACCAAAAATAACTTGTATCAGGACAGCTGTGGAGAGAAAAAGCATATCGTCACATCTTCACTGATTACATAGGTTAGCTTGATAAAAAGCGATTGGGTCCATTATGCTCAACATTGGTTTTTTGTTTTTTTAAAAAGACAATTTGAGTGGTTTTCTTTGAAACTAGTTTATCAATAGAGGTGGAAAAATGCCTTTAAATGTGCCAGGAGAAAATACCTTACTGACCACAGTTGTCAACCAGATAAATCCCTGGATCAATCCCACAATGTTAAAGAAGACACATATCACAATATAAGGTGGAAAAGGCCACAAATACGAAGATGGAGGCAGAACTCTGTCCCTTTAAACCATGAGAAGACCTAACAAGAATTCTTGCTCATGGGACTTTCATGAGTTGTGCCCAACAAAATTGATGACAACTAAATTAAAAGATACAAAATTTATTGCATATTAAAATATTGAACAAATGCATGTGTCTTTGTGTCCTGAACAATTCTCCTGGCAGTTGTGGCTGCAATCTTTCTTGGTCTACCTGACCTTGGCTTGATATCAAGATATCCCTGAACTTTCCACTTCTTAATAGGTGATTTAACAGTACTGATTGGCATATTCAAGGCTTTGGACATCTTTTTATGTCCTTTTCCATCTTTATAAAGTTCCATTACCTTGTTACGCAGGACTTTTGACAGTTCTTTTTTAATCCCCAGGGCTCAGTATCTAGCTTAGTCAGTGCTAACAAATTCATTGGCTATTTATACACTGACACTAATTGCAATTTAAAAAGCCACAGATGTGGGACATTAACCTTTAATTGGCATTTTAACCCGTGTGTCACCTTATGTGTCTGTACCAAGGCCAAACATTCCAGGGGATAGAAACATTTGATCAGGGCAATTTGAGTGATTTCTGTTATCACTATGATTTAAACAGGAGCCAAACAAGTATTTGATAATAAATGGCTTCATATGATCATCA
This sequence comes from Staurois parvus, assembly GCF_062004578.1. Taxonomy (NCBI): domain Eukaryota; kingdom Metazoa; phylum Chordata; class Amphibia; order Anura; family Ranidae; genus Staurois; species Staurois parvus. Next base: position 60,349 of record NW_028320525.1, read on the forward strand.
TCCTTCAATAAAAGAGCATTTTTTGCCATGATCAGTCATATTTTCAATATCCATGCCAAAATTTCACAATTTCTGCCAGGGTATGCAAACTTTTGAGCACAACTGTATACAACATTGCAAACACAGTTAGAAGGGTGCACATCTGGACTAAGATCTCAACGTGTTTCGTGAAACAGCACCCACTTTCTCAAATTTAGTGTATATATCAACAAAGGATACAAATAAAAGCACAAAAAAAACCAAACAATCCAGAGATGGATGTATAGAGGATAATGATGACATGGGAGTCAAACCAGAGGGTGAGCTCTATCCAGGAACAGAATGTGGAGCAGGCCCGGAGTCAAGGTAGCTAGTGGGGTCACAAAAGAAACCCTTTAATAAAACAGCCCAAAGAGACCATTGGGGTGTATAAACCATCCACCAAGAAGGAATGCTTGTTAGGTCTTCACATATCACAATATGTCTACTATATGGGTTCTCACATTGTTTATATCCAAAAAAGATCCACATGTAAGCTCAACGCATTTCAGATGATTGGCTTCAGGAGCACATGTGAATGATATCAATATGGTGGAACCCCATATTTAAAATCAAAGTACATTGCCTGTTTGGAACAACTCATTGTGAAACATCTTTTTCCAAGAGGAGAATGCAACAGAGTGACACAGACTCATAAAAGGTCATAAAGCATCCAAACCCTACCAGGGGTCACCATCAAATGCTCCTAGCCCTGTGCTCACATACCAGCTTTTGGATGCTGTCTGGAGACCCTGGATATTTTACCACTAATCCTCAGACCCACGTGACCGAAGTGACCCTGGAAAATGCTAATTTCTCCCCCAATTTTCCTTGTGGTCCTGTATTATCAGTGGATAGTTTATACATAGGAGGAGAACCTTTCTTTTGGAGACTTATAGAGCACAGGGCTGTGAGCTTTTGATGGTGCCCTTGGGTAGGGTTTGGATGCTTTATGACCTTTTATGAGTCCGAGTTGCTCTCTGTCGCATTCCCCTCTTTGAAAAACATGTTTCACACTGAGTTGCTTGCAGCAGACAATGTACTCCTTTGGATTTAAAGATGGGGTTCCACTAAATTGATATCATTCACATGTGCTCCTGAAGACGATCATTCGAAACGCGTTGAGCCTACAGGTGGATCTTTTTTGGATGTAAACAATGTGTGAACCAATATAGTAGACATCTTGGGGTTGATTTACTAAAACCAGAGACTGCAACATCTGGTGCAGCTCTGCATAGAAACCAATCAGCTTCCAAGTTTTTTTTTTTTTTTTTGTCAAAGTTTAATTGAACCAGCTGAAGTTAGAAACTGATTGGTTACCATGCACCAAAAGGCCACAAATACTAAGATGGAGGCAGAACTCAGTCCCTTAAACCATGAGAAGACCTAACAAGAATTCTTGCCCATGGGACTTTCAGGAGTTGTGCCCAACAAAATTGATGATACCAGATTTTGCACTCTTCAGTTTTAGTACATCAACCCTTTGTGATATGTGTCTTTTTTAACATTGTGATGTACAATAAAAGTTGTTCTTTTTTTTTTTTAATTGATGTAGTGTCTCCCTAGCCTATGTGTCCTCAAAATGTAAATTGCTACTTCTTTTTGTTATCATCTGGGGTGAATGAATGGATGAGGGCATGTAGGGCACAGAACCTGTATAAAAAAACTTGAATCTGAGACAAACTGATTATTTTCTCCTTGATTTCTTTCGACTTTTTCTGGATTAATGTTATTAAAACATATCAAAATCGATTAAATATGCTGAACTTTGACCTTATTTCAGTTATACTATGCTCGTGTGTTTTTATGCCCCAACCAGTTAATTCCTTTTTCTAACCAACTCTGAGGAAAAATAAGCTCCAACTGTTCTTCTTCTAAACTCAAGAATATTTTATATAACACAAACCAGAGCTTACCAATATCGTGATATGCAATACAATTTTGGTAAAGTAAAGGGATGGAAGCTGCTCAACCAACCCCGGGTGTCTAATGTTAGGGAATGTTAAGGACGTCATAGATGACGAAACGCGTTGGAAGGAGTCAGAACGTGTGACGTCAGCACGCACCGGAGCGTGGCAGCCATCTTGTTGGTTAGAAACTTACCATTTGGTTATATGATGACATGCTGTTTTAAGTTTATCTCAATGTACGTATAATACTACGTTGTAAGGCAAGAAATCCTGCTTATTATACTACACCATGAGGATTCTTTTGCTTTCTTGGATGATTTTATCCTCTTTGAGGATAATTCATTATTTTAGGTTTATATTTGGCCATTTATCTGGAGTATCGTTTTGGGAGCTTATGCCTTGATTTGGGAATCCAGTGACGTCCAATTACATCCAGTGTATGGAGTGCACCGTATCCCCACAAAGTCAGCATTAACAGAGTTCGTCATCCTATTTGGGTATTCATACATGCTTTTTTTTTTGACCGTCACTTAATTGTGGGGTCATATATGTCTAGTAAGCGGCAGTATTTTTTGAGGTGCTGGTGATGGTGGATCCTCAAAGTCTCCTTTGTTTTATAATTTGCATTTGTGTATTTTTTGTAATTTTTAAAAAAATGTGTTTTTGAACTGTCATTTGCACTAAATACTTTTTGTTCATTAATATAATTTTTTTGCACATTATTGGACATTATAATTTTTTATGTATTTTTTTTAATGGTTATTAGTAGAGATGAGCGAATCGAACCAGGCGAAGTGGAATTCGATACGAATTTCAGGAAAAATTTGATTCGCGTCGAATCCGAATATTTGCCTACTTCGGGTGCGCGAATCGGATTTTTCCCGATCAGCCGGCAAAAGTGTCCCTGCAGAGAGCTCCGCTATTTCTGACAGTTCTCTGACAGTTCCTTCACATGTACAGCGGTTGAAACATTGTATCTATTTGTTTCCATTTAGGATACAGATGTTTTTATTCGGAAACAGATGTTTCAACCGCTGTACATGTGAAGGAGCTGTCAGAGAACTGTCAGAAATAGAGGAACTCTGCAGATACACTTTTTGCCGGTTTGGAATTATTCTTATTTTCATCCTACTTCTTCTTCTTCCTCTTCATCCTCATCCTCTTCTTCTTCTGAGGATGAGGATGAAGAAGAAGAAGTAGGATGAAAATAAGAAGAATTCCAAGCCGGCAAAAAGTGTATCTGCAGAGCTCCACTAAGTGTATCTGCAGAGCTCCGCTATTTCTGACAGTTCTGTGACATTCCCTCCATACAGCGATTGAAACATTGTATCTATTTGTTTCCATAAATGGTTCCTTTTATGGAAACAAATAGATACAATGTTTCAACCGCTGTATGGAGTGAATGACACAGAACTGTCAGAAATAGCGGAGCTCTGCAGATACACTTAGTGGAGCTCTGCAGATACACTTTTTGCCGGCTTGGAATTCTTCTTATTTTCATCCTACTTCTTCTTCTTCTTCTTCATCCTCATCCTCAGAAGAAGAGGATGAGGATGAAGAAGTAGGATGAAAATAAGAAGAATTCCAAGCCGGCAAAAAGTGTATCTGCAGAGCTCCGCTAAGTGTATCTGCAGAGCTCCGCTAAGTGTATCTGCAGAGCTCCGCTAAGTGTATCTGCAGAGCTCCGCTAAGTGTATCTGCAGAGCTCCGCTAAGTGTATCTGCAGAGCTCCGCTAAGTGTATCTGCAGAGCTCCGCTAAGTGTATCTGCAGAGCTCCGCTAAGTGTATCTGCAGAGCTCCGCTAAGTGTATCTGCAGAGCTCCGCTAAGTGTATCTGCAGAGCTCCGCTAAGTGTATCTGCAGAGCTCCGCTAAGTGTATCTGCAGAGCTCCGCTAAGTGTATCTGCAGAGCTCCGCTAAGTGTATCTGCAGAGCTCCGCTAAGTGTATCTGCAGAGCTCCGCTAAGTGTATCTGCAGAGCTCCGCTAAGTGTATCTGCAGAGCTCCGCTAAGTGTATCTGCAGAGCTCCGCTAAGTGTATCTGCAGAGCTCCGCTAAGTGTATCTGCAGAGCTCCGCTAAGTGTATCTGCAGAGCTCCGCTAAGTGTATCTGCAGAGCTCCGCTAAGTGTATCTGCAGAGCTCCGCTAAGTGTATCTGCAGAGCTCCGCTAAGTGTATCTGCAGAGCTCCGCTAAGTGTATCTGCAGAGCTCCGCTAAGTGTATCTGCAGAGCTCCGCTAAGTGTATCTGCAGAGCTCCGCTAAGTGTATCTGCAGAGCTCCGCTAAGTGTATCTGCAGAGCTCCGCTAAGTGTATCTGCAGAGCTCCGCTAAGTGTATCTGCAGAGCTCCGCTAAGTGTATCTGCAGAGCTCCGCTAAGTGTATCTGCAGAGCTCCGCTAAGTGTATCTGCAGAGCTCCGCTAAGTGTATCTGCAGAGCTCCGCTAAGTGTATCTGCAGAGCTCCGCTAAGTGTATCTGCAGAGCTCCGCTAAGTGTATCTGCAGAGCTCCGCTAAGTGTATCTGCAGAGCTCCGCTAAGTGTATCTGCAGAGCTCCGCTAAGTGTATCTGCAGAGCTCCGCTAAGTGTATCTGCAGAGCTCCGCTAAGTGTATCTGCAGAGCTCCGCTAAGTGTATCTGCAGAGCTCCGCTAAGTGTATCTGCAGAGCTCCGCTAAGTGTATCTGCAGAGCTCCGCTAAGTGTATCTGCAGAGCTCCGCTAAGTGTATCTGCAGAGCTCCGCTAAGTGTATCTGCAGAGCTCCGCTAAGTGTATCTGCAGAGCTCCGCTAAGTGTATCTGCAGAGCTCCGCTAAGTGTATCTGCAGAGCTCCGCTAAGTGTATCTGCAGAGCTCCGCTAAGTGTATCTGCAGAGCTCCGCTAAGTGTATCTGCAGAGCTCCGCTAAGTGTATCTGCAGAGCTCCGCTAAGTGTATCTGCAGAGCTCCGCTAAGTGTATCTGCAGAGCTCCGCTAAGTGTATCTGCAGAGCTCCGCTAAGTGTATCTGCAGAGCTCCGCTAAGTGTATCTGCAGAGCTCCGCTAATACACTTTTTGCCGGCTTGGAATTCTCCTTCTTCTCCTCGTCCTTCTTCTTCTCCTCGTCCTTCTTCTTCTTCTCCTCGTCCTTCTTCTTCTTCTCCTCGTCCTTCTTCTTCTTCTCCTCGTCCTTCTTCTTCTTCTCCTCGTCCTTCTTCTTCTTCTCCTCGTCCTTCTTCTTCTTCTCCTCGTCCTTCTTCTTCTTCTCCTCGTCCTTCTTCTTCTTCTCCTCGTCCTTCTTCTTCTTCTCCTCGTCCTTCTTCTTCTTCTCCTCGTCCTTCTTCTTCTTCTCCTCGTCCTTCTTCTTCTTCTCCTCGTCCTTCTTCTTCTTCTCCTCGTCCTTCTTCTTCTTCTCCTCGTCCTTCTTCTTCTTCTCCTCGTCCTTCTTCTTCTTCTCCTCGTCCTTCTTCTTCTTCTCCTCGTCCTTCTTCTTCTTCTCCTCGTCCTTCTTCTTCTTCTCCTCGTCCTTCTTCTTCTTCTCCTCGTCCTTCTTCTTCTTCTCCTCGTCCTTCTTCTTCTTCTCCTCGTCCTTCTTCTTCTTCTCCTCGTCCTTCTTCTTCTTCTCCTCGTCCTTCTTCTTCTTCTCCTCGTCCTTCTTCTTCTTCTCCTCGTCCTTCTTCTTCTTCTCCTCGTCCTTCTTCTTCTTCTCCTCGTCCTTCTTCTTCTCCTCCTCCTCGTCCTTCTTCTTCTCCTCCTCCTCGTCCTTCTTCTTCTCCTCCTCCTCGTCCTTCTTCTTCTCCTCCTCCTCGTCCTTCTTCTTCTCCTCCTCCTCGTCCTTCTTCTTCTCCTCCTCCTCGTCCTTCTTCTTCTCCTCCTCCTCGTCCTTCTTCTTCTCCTCCTCCTCGTCCTTCTTCTTCTCCTCCTCCTCGTCCTTCTTCTTCTCCTTCTCCTCCTTCTCCTCGTCCTTCTCCTCCTTCTCCTCGTCCTTCTCCTCCTTCTTCTCGTCCTTCTCCTCCTTCTTCTCGTCCTTCTCCTCCTCCTCGTCCTTCTCCTCCTCCTCGTCCTTCTCCTCCTTCTCCTCGTCCTTCTCCTCCTTCTCCTCGTCCTTCTCCTCCTTCTCCTCGTCCTTCTCCTCCTTCTCCTCGTCCTTCTCCTCCTTCTCCTCGTCCTTCTCCTCCTTCTCCTCGTCCTTCTCCTCCTTCTCCTCGTCCTTCTCCTCCTTCTCCTCGTCCTTCTCCTCCTTCTCCTCCTTCTCGTCCTTCCTCATCCTTCTCCTTCTTCTCATCCTTCCTCCTTCTTCTCCTTCTTCTCATCCTTCCTCCTTCTTCTCCTTCTTCTCATCCTTCCTCCTTCTTCTCATCCTTCCTCATCTCCTCATCCTTCCTCATCTCCAAGGGCATTTAAATTAAAGGTACAGTGTTCTGCACTAATTTAAAGGCTCTCTGAAGCCTAGAAACCCTTTTTATAAGTTAACTTCGTAGCGAATTAATTCGCATCGAATCGAATTTCTTCCTGAAATTCGGCGAATCGGCCGAATCGAATTTTTGAATAATTCGCTCATCTCTAGTTATTAGTATTTTTGAATGTATAGCGCTGCACATTTTTGTTTATTTAATGTTAAGGAATGGCCTTAGCCGCCATTCTGGCCACACCCTCTGATGCGTTTCCCACCCACCCACCAGGGATTGGTCACAGACCTCTGTGACCAAGCCCTGGCGGGTGGGGCGAAACGCGTCACTGAGCAAGGTTTGAATGGTAGCTGAGGCCATTCCTTAACATTGGCATCCATTTCTTCACTTGTATTGGCCGACACTGGAATCGCTTGAACTCATGTTTCCCTCTTCTTACTTGCTGGTAGGGTGATTTTTTTTCCTTCCATCCACAGCTTGGAGCGGTATGCTTTTCACTATGTACAATTTTGGAAGAATTTTTAAAATAATGTACATATGTTTATGACTTACAAACACTCGGGTCCTGACTGGGTTAATCTGCAGTCTCCATAGTGACAGTTTAACTGATTTTGTGCTCCCGATGAACAGGCAGAAGTACATGTGAGGCTGGTTTTGTTAAAACTAGGAGAATAGAACTGGGAATATCCTGCCGGCACATATGGACCACAAATTTCTGAAATCAAAGAACATTTTGTAAGATCAACAAGGCTGTAATCATGACAATGACAGGGGTTGGGACCAGGTCTCTGAGAGCGCATCCACTGATCCATGAGCCAGTATTGTGGGGGCAATTAATGTAAGAGAGCACTGTGATGGGGATACCTGATGTAAAGGGGCACTCTGATTCAGTACCTGATGTAAAGGGGAACTCTAATTCAGATACCTTGGCCCTGATTTACTATTGTGCCTGGGCGCATTTCCGTGGGCGAACGTCTACTGTTTACGAGCGACCGTCTACTTTTACCCTGCAACGAGATTTACTATTGAGCAGCGTCCATAAGTAGATGCCCAATTGAATTTACTAACGAGGCACACGCCCGGAATCAGACTCACAAAGCAGACTTGCTAAGAGGCATGTCTAACACCATGAAAAATCACTGCAGAGACATGTTCACTTTGAAATTTGCTTTGCCAAATATCAGGACTTCACTTTAAACAATATCTGCCATTTCAAAAAAAATTAAGAATGTGTTAAAAATGGTTTTTTAAAGCAAATCAACACCGTAAAAAACTAGACGCCCGTGCAGTGTCTTTGGCCGATATAAATGCGCATGTGCAGAACACATTTTAGACGTCCTCTGTGGGCGCTTGCTTTTTAGCCACTGTTCAATCGTAAATTTTCAGTGTGGATTCCTCTGACAGCCGGCACTCGGTCGCGTCTAATGTGTTTAACAAACAGCACTCGGCATATCTTTATGTATTCTAATTTGATTTCCTTAGTTCTAGTGATTCTATTTTTGTTTCTTATCCTTTATAGTTATTTCTGTAACTTATTTCGAAGGTCTAGATAATATTTATTTTGACAGCTGAATGTAAAAATAAAGGTCCGCAATAAAAAAAAAACAAAAAAAACAGCATGGGTCCCCCTTTTCATCCATACCAAGCCCTTCAGGTCTGGTATGGATATTAAGGGGGAACTCCACGCTGAAATTAAAAAAAAAAAAAAAAAAAGACAGCGTGGGTCCCCCTCAATATCCATACCAGACCCTTATCCGAGCATGCAGCCTGGCAGGTCAGGAAAGGGGGGTGGACGAGCGAGCGCCCCCCCTCCTGAACCATACCAAGCCACATGCCCTCAACATGGGGGGGTGCTTTGGGGCAGGGGGGGCTCCCCCCCCAAAGCACCTTGTTCCCATGTCGACATGGCTGGAAGCCTCCGACAGGAACTTTTTTTTTTTTTTTTCTTTTTTCGGGTCGCCGCCGTGATTGACATTGGATCTACTTCGGGGGACATTGTTTTAATAAAGGACTTGTCAAAGACCCTGTACTGTGGTTTTTTTTTTTTTTTTTTTTTTTTTTTTTTTTTACACCACACTTTGTTTTTTTGTGAATGAGTCGCGGGACTATGTACCGCAGACTCATTCACGTAGGGGGGGGCCGGGATCTGGGGGCCCCCTTTTTAAAGGGGGCTTCCAGATTCTGATAAGCCCCCCGCCCGCAGACCCCTACAACCACCGGCCAGGGTTGTGGGGAAGAGGCCCTTGTCCCCATCGACATGGGGACAAGGTGCTTTGGGGGGGAGCCCCCCCTGCCCCAAAGCACCCCCCATGTTGAGGGCTTGTGGCCTGGTATTGTTCAGGAGGGGGGGGCGCGCTCGCTCGTCCCCCCCTTTTCTGACCTGCCGGGCTGCATGCTTGGATAAGGGTCTGGTATGGATATTGTGGGGTACTCCACGCTGTTTTTTTTTTTTAAATTTTCCGTGTGGAGTTACCCCTTAACATCCATACCAGACCTGAAGGGCTTGGTATGGATGAGAGGGGGGACCCCACGCAGTTTTTTTTTTATTATTTATTTAATTCACGGAAATAATTTAAAATTCAGCTGTCAGTGGGAAACCCCGATGACAGCTGAAACATTCCTTCTGTCCCTGCAGAGAGCTCCGCTATTATATTTGACATTAAAAAGTATAGAGACTGCAACATTGTATCTATTTGTATCCATTTCGGATATAGATGGTTTTATTCGGATACATATAGATACAATGTTGCAACCTTTATACTTTTTAATGTCAAATATAATAGCGCAGCTCTCTGCAGGAACAGAAGTAATTACTTCGCTATTATATTTGCCGGCCGTAGACGGAGCAAAAATCGGACAATTTTTTTTTACCGTTGGTGGTAACGTCGGCCCATTGAACAACCGATTTTTTGTTTTTTGTTTTTTTTTTAAAACAGTCAGTTTTTGACCATCTATGGCCTGCATTTTTCTTTTTCTTCTTTTTTTTCTTCTTCTTTCATTTTCTTCTTTTTCTTGCAGGTCATGGCTCATGCACAGATTCTTTATCTGTATAAAGATCAGCTAATTTGCTGATCATTCCAGCTAAAATCGGCCGATTTTTATCCAAATTTACCCATTAAAAAAGTGGCAAAATCCCAAAAAATGGCTGACCAATTAACCCACTAACGGCCCGAAAATCAGCAGATTTTTTTTCCGCCCAATTTTAGACCCATCTAAAGCAGGCCATAGATGGGTCTAAAATCGACCGATTATTCTGCCGAAAAAAAAATTGAACGATTTTGGGCCGTTAGTGGGTTAATTGGTCGGCTGTTTTTCGGGATTTTGGCACTTTTTTTTTTATCAGTAAATTTGGAAAAAAACATTTCCAACTTTACTGATAAACAAAATATGCTAAAATACCGAAAAAATGGCCGACCAATTATCCCACTAACGGAAAAGGCCCTTGTCTCCATTAACATGGGGACAAGGTGCTTTGGGGGGGGAGCCCCCCCTGCCCCAAAGCACCCCCCCATGTTGAGGGCATGTGGCCTGGTATGGTTCAGGAGGGGGGGGGCGCTCGCTCGTCCCCTCCCCCCCCCCCCCCCCCCTTTCCTGACCTGCCGGGCTGCATGCTCGGAGAAGGGTCTGGTATGGATTTTGGGGGGATCCCCAAGCTGTTTTTTATTTAATTTCGGCGTGGAGTTACCCCTTAATATCCATACAAGACCCGAAGGGCTTGGTGTGGATGGGAGGAGGGACCCCATGCCGTTTTTTTTATTTATTATGGTTCTGATTTTTAAATGTAATTTTCCCTTTTTTTTTTTTTTTTTTTTTTTTTTTTTTTTTTTTTTCTTCACTATAGCTCAGAAATTCACCTGTCACTTCCCCTAGCTAATATAGAAAGTTTTCTTGGAATTTATATCCCTAAAGGAAACAATGTTTACTTTGAGTTTATTAAAAGATACAAAGTTTTCTGTAACTTTGGGGAAAGTGACTTCTAAGCTTGTGAACTATATTATTTTCAATGGATTTTCATTCATAAACCAAAAATTAAGTTAACCGAGGCGTTGGTAAACTGAGGTACGCCTGTATTAGTATTGCAATCCTTTGTATTGGAATACATAGAACCAACATACATCTGAATTGGCAACATAGCACAACATTTGTGTCACATTTGAGATATCTGACTAGTTACACTGACCTTGCCCAGGGATTTATGATTGATTCACACCACAGAAATACAGGTAGGATTAGTGTTCAACAACTCCATGGATTAGTGGTTAGCACTACTGTCTCACAATGCTAGGGTTGTTGGTTTGAATCCCAACCACAGCAATGAATTTGCATGATCTCTGTGTGACTACCCTAACATACATGTGCTGGTGGCAGCATCTTTGCTTTCTGTTTAAATGATCCCTAGAATGTGAATTAGAATGAAGCCTTGTCTGTTCAAACACCTTTAAAGTAGCACCTTATGTGAATGTCAAATGATGGGATGAGATAAGGGCCTGGACTAATGATTGATTGGATAATGCTGGTTTGCACTCCACCTCCTTTTGGGAAAGTTTGTCAAACCATGAGAAGAGTGAGCGAAAGAAATGGATTAAAAAAAAAAATTAAATGACATGTAGTCCCCCCCCAAATTCATAACAGACCCTTATCTGAGCATGCAGATACCGCATGCCTTCAAAGATTTATTTCCTTTGTTGAATTGCCTGCTTGGTTCACACTAGATGTGATTTAAAATTGTGCTTTTTGTTGGCAATTTCACAGTGTTTTCTGTAGATTTACCAATGAGTTATTGCGTTTTTCAATTGTGTTTTGCATTGCGATTTCTATTGTAGTCTATATGTGAAATCACTACAAAATGCTGAAAAAGTTAAACGAGAACTACTTTTGAAATTGTACTGCAGCAAATCGCTTACGTTAAGACACTCACATCCACATTCATTAGATCGGATATTAGGTACAATTTCAATTCCCAAATTGCACCTGAAATTGTGCACCCTGGATGCGACTTGGCATGCGATTTGCATGGCATGCAACTTGCAAATCGTATGCCAAGTCGCACCCTATTGTCTGCTATTAGAGCAGTCACATGGGTGCGTTTTCGACACTGATTTCTAAAGTAGTACATGTACTACTTTTGTGACGATTTGCATAGATATCTGTGTCGGATGTCTTGCAAATCGTAAGGAAATCAGCATCTTCACTGTACGTCGCACAATTTCTAAATCGGCTTTGATGTGACCGCAGTGTAAGGCCTTTTTATGTTTGATTTCCTGAGTGTTTTCCGATTTATGGGAAATGCCGCATACTGGCAAAAGTGAATTGACATTTTCAGTATTGCATGCGAGATGTGGTCATGTGACTGCCTTAACTAGAGATGAGCGAAGAAATGAAAAATTCGATTCGGCTGATTCGGCGAATTCCAGTGTGAAATTCGATTCGATGCGAATTTCTCCGCTACGAAGATGACTTATTTAAAGGGTTTCTAGGCTTCAGAGAGCCTTTAAATTAGTGCAGAACACTGTACCTTTAATTTAAATGCCCTTGGAGATGAGGAAGGAGAAGGAGAAGGAGAAGGATGAGAAGAAGGAGAAGGATGAGAAGAAGGAGAAGGAGAAGGATGAGAAGAAGGAGAAGGAGAAGGGTGAGAAGGAGAAGGATGAGAAGAAGGAGAAGGATGAGAAGAAGGAGAAGGAGAAGGATGAGAAGAAGGAGAAGGAGAAGGATGAGAAGAAGAAGGAGAAGGATGAGAAGAAGGAGAAGGAGAAGGATGAGAAGAAGGAGAAGGATGAGAAGAAGGAGAAGGATGAGAAGAAGGAGAAGGATGAGAAGGAGAAGGATGAGAAGGAGAAGGATGAGAAGAAGAAGTCTGAGAATAAGGAGAAGGATGAGAAGAAGGAGAAGGAGAAGGATGAGAAGAAGGAGAAGGAGAAGGATGAGAAGAAAGAGAAGGATGAGAAGGAGAAGGATGAGAAGAAGAAGGATGAGAAGAAGGAAAAGGATGAGAAGGAGAAGGATGAGAAGAAGGAGAAGGATGAGAAGAAGGAGAATGATGATAAGAAGGACAAGGAAGAGAAGAAGGAGAAGGAGGATGAGAAGAAGGAGAAGGAGAAGGATGAGAAGAAGGAGAAGGATGAGAAGAAGGAGAAGGATGAGAAGGAGAAGGATGAGAAGAAGGAGAAGGAGAAGGATGAGAAGAAGGAGAAGGATGAGAAGAAGAAGGATGAGAAGAAGGATGAGAAGAAGGAGGAGAAGGATGAGAAGAAGAAGGATGAGAAGAAGGAGAAGGATGAGAAGAAGGAGAAGGAAGAGAAGAAGGAGAAGGAGAAGGATGAGAAGGAGAAGGATGAGAAGAAGGATGAGAAGAAGGAGAAGGAGAAGGATGAGAAGAAGGAGAAGGATGAGAAGAAGAAGGATGAGAAGAAGGATGAGAAGGATGAGAAGAAGGAGAAGGATGAGAAGAAGGAGAATGATGAGAAGGAGAAGGAGAAGGATGAGAAGAAGGAGAAGGATGAGAAGAAGGAGAAGGATGAGAAGAAGGAGAAGGAGAAGGATGAGAAGAAGGAGAAGGAGAAGGATGAGAAGAAGGAGAAGGAGAAGGATGAGAAGAAGGAGAAGGATGAGGAGAAGGAGAAGGATGAGAAGGAGAAGGATGAGAAGGAGAAGGATGAGAATAAGGAGAAGGATGAGAATAAGGAGAAGGATGAGAATAAGGAGAAGGATGAGAATAAGGAGAAGGATGAGAAGAAGGAGAAGGATGAGAAGAAGAAGGATGAGAAGAAGGAGAAGGATGAGAAGAAGGAGAAGGATGAGAAGAAGGATGAGAAGAAAGAGAAGGATGAGAAGGAGAAGGATGAGAAGGAGAAGGATGAGAAGAAGAAGGATGAGAAGAAGAAGGATGAGAAGAAGAAGGATGAGAAGAAGGATGAGAAGAAGAAGAATGATGAGAAGAAGGAGAATGATGAGAAGAAGGAGAATGAGAAGAAGAAGGATGAGAAGAAGAAGAATGATGAGAAGAAGGAGAATGATGAGAAGAAGGAGAAGGATGATAAGAAGGAGAAGGAAGAGAAGAAGGAGAAGGAGAAGGATGAGAAGAAGGAGAAGGATGAGAAGAAGGAGAAGGATGAGAAGAAGGAGAAGGATGAGAAGAAGGAGAAGGATGAGAAGAAGGAGAAGGATGAGAAGAAGGAGAAGGATGAGAAGAAGGAGAAGGAGAAGGATGAGAAGAAAAAGGATGAGGAGAAGGAGAAGGATGAGAAGAAGGAGAAGGAGAAGGATGAGAAGAAGGAGAAGGATGAGAAGAAGGAGAAGGAGAAGGATGAGAAGAAGGAGAAGGAGAAGGATGAGAAGAAGGAGAAGGAGAAGGATGAGAAGAAGAAGGAGAAGGATGAGAAGGAGAAGGATGAGAAGGAGAAGGATGAGAAGAAGAAGGCTGAGAATAAGGAGAAGGATGAGAAGAAGGAGAAGGAGAAGGATGAGAAGAAGGAGAAGGATGAGAAGAAGGAGAAGGAGAAGGATGAGAAGAAAGAGAAGGATGAGAAGGAGAAGGATGAGAAGAAGGATGAGAAGAAGGATGAGAAGAAGGAAAAGGATGAGAAGAAGAAGGATGAGAAGAAGGAGAAGGATGAGAAGAAGGAGAATGATGAGAAGAAGGAGAAGGATGATAAGAAGGAGAAGGAAGAGAAGAAGGAGAAGGAGAAGGATGAGAAGGATGAGAAGAAGGAGAAGGATGAGAAGGAGAAGGATGAGAAGAAGGAGAAGGATGAGAAGAAGGAGAAGGATGAGAAGAAGGAGAAGGATGAGAAGAAGGAGAAGGAGAAGGATGAGAAGAAGGAGAAGGATGAGAAGAAGAAGGATGAGAAGGAGGAGAAGGATGAGAAGAAGAAGGATGAGAAGAAGGAGAAGGATGAGAAGAAGGAGAAGGAAGAGAAGAAGGAGAAGGAGAAGGATGAGAAGGAGAAGGATGAGAAGAAGGAGAAGGATGAGAAGAAGGAGAAGGATGAGAAGGAGAAGGAGAAGGATGAGAAGAAGAAGGATGAGAAGAAGGAGAATGATGAGAAGGATGAGAAGAAGGAGAAGGATGAGAAGGATGAGAAGAAGGAGAAGGATGAGAAGAAGGAGAAGGATGAGAAGAAGGAGAAGGATGAGAAGAAGGAGAAGGATGAGAAGAAGGAGAAGGATGAGAAGGAGAAGGATGAGAAGAAGGAGAAGGAGAAGGATGAGAAGAAAAAGGATGAGGAGAAGGAGAAGGATGAGAAGAAGGAGAAGGATGAGAAGGAGAAGGAGAAGGATGAGAAGAAGGAGAAGGAGAAGGATGAGAAGAAGGAGAAGGATGAGAAGAAGGAGAAGGATGAGAAGGAGAAGGATGAGAAGAAGGAGAAGGAGAAGGATGAGAAGAAGGAGAAGGAGAAGGATGAGAAGGAGAAGGATGAGAAGAAGGATGAGCAGAAGGAGAAGGATGAGCAGAAGGAGAAGGATGAGAAGGAGAAGGATGAGAAGAAGGAGAAGGATGAGAAGAAGGATGAGAAGAAGGATGAGAAGAAGGAGAAGGATGAGAAGAAGGACAGTTCTGTGACAGTTTCTGTCTATTTCTGACAGTTCTGGGACATTCACTCCATACAGCGGTTTCAACCGCTGTATGGAGGGAATGTCATAGAACTGTCAGAAATAGACTATTAATGACAGTTCTGGGACTGTCCTTCCATGCAGCGGTTGAAACATTGTATGTATTTGTTTCCATAAATGGATCCATTTATGGAAACAAATACATACAATGTTTCAACCGCTGCATGGAAGGACAGTCCCAGAACTGTCATTAATAGTCTATTTCTGACAGTTCCATGACATTCCCTCCATACAGCGGTTAAGACAGCTGTATGCAGTGAATGTCCCAGAACTGTCATAAATAGTCTATTTCTGATAGATCTGGGACATTCACTCCATACAGCTGTTTTAACCGCTGTATGGAGGGAATGTCATGGAACTGTCAGAAATAGACTATTAATGACAGTTCTGGGACTGTCCTTCCATGCAGCGGTTGAAACATTGTATGTATTTGTTTCCATAAATGGATCCATTTATGGAAACAAATACATACAATGTTTCAACCGCTGCATGGAAGGACAGTCCCAGAACTGTCATTAATAGTCTATTTCTGACAGTTCCATGACATTCCCTCCATACAGCGGTTAAAACAGCTGTATGCAGTGAATGTCCCAGAACTGTCATAAATAGTCTATTTCTGATAGATCTGGGACATTCACTCCATACAGCTGTTTTAACCGCTGTATGGAGGGAATGTCATGGAACTGTCAGAAATAGACTATTAATGACAGTTCTGGGACTGTCCTTCCATGCAGCGGTTGAAACATTGTATGTATTTGTTTCAACCGCTGCATTGCAATGTTTCAACCGCTGCATTGAAGGACAGTCCCAGAACTGTCATTAATAGTCTATTTCTGACAGTTCCATGACATTCCCTCCATACAGCGGTTAAAACAGCTGTATGCAGTGAATGTCCCAGAACTGTCATAAATAGTCTATTTCTGATAGATCTGGGACATTCACTCCATACAGCTGTTTTAACCGCTGTATGGAGGGAATGTCATGGAACTGTCAGAAATAGACTATTAATGACAGTTGTGGGACTGTCCTTCCATACAGCGGTTGAAACATTGTATGTATTTGTTTCCATAAATGGATCCATAAATGGATCCATTTATGGAAACAAATACATACAATGTTTCAACCGCTGCATTGAAGGACAGTCCCAGAACTGTCATTAATAGTCTATTTCTGACAGTTCCATGACATTCCCTCCATACAGCGGTTAAAACAGCTGTATGCAGTGAATGTCCCAGAACTGTCATAAATAGTCTATTTCTGATAGATCTGGGACATTCACTCCATACAGCTGTTTTAACCGCTGTATGGAGGGAATGTCATGGAACTGTCAGAAATAGACTATTAATGACAGTTCTGGGACTGTCCTTCCAAATACATACAATGTTTCAACCGCTGCATTGAAGGACAGTCCCAGAACTGTCATTAATAGTCTATTTCTGACAGTTCCATGACATTCCCTCCATACAGCGGTTAAAACAGCTGTATGCAGTGAATGTCCCAGAACTGTCATAAATAGTCTATTTCTGATAGATCTGGGACATTCACTCCATACAGCTGTTTTAACCGCTGTATGGAGGGAATGTCATGGAACTGTCAGAAATAGACTATTAATGACAGTTGTGGGACTGTCCTTCCATACAGCGGTTGAAACATTGTATGTATTTGTTTCCATAAATGGATCCATTTATGGAAACAAATACATACAATGTTTCAACCGCTGCATGGAAGGACAGTCCCAGAACTGTCATTAATAGTCTATTTCTGACAGTTCCATGACATTCCCTCCATACAGCGGTTAAAACAGCTGTATGCAGTGAATGTCCCAGAACTGTCATAAATAGTCTATTTCTGATAGATCTGGGACATTCACTCCATACAGCTGTTTTAACCGCTGTATGGAGGGAATGTCATGGAACTGTCAGAAATAGACTATTAATGACAGTTCTGGGACTGTCCTTCCATGCAGCGGTTGAAACATTGTATGTATTTGTTTCCATAAATGGATCCATTTATGGAAACAAATACATACAATGTTTCAACCGCTGCATTGAAGGACAGTCCCAGAACTGTCATTAATAGTCTATTTCTGACAGTTCCATGACATTCCCTCCATACAGCGGTTAAAACAGCTGTATGCAGTGAATGTCCCAGAACTGTCATAAATAGTCTATTTCTGATAGATCTGGGACATTCACTCCATACAGCTGTTTTAACCGCTGTATGGAGGGAATGTCATGGAACTGTCAGAAATAGACTATTAATGACAGTTGTGGGACTGTCCTTCCATACAGCGGTTGAAACATTGTATGTATTTGTTTCCATAAATGGATCCATTTATGGAAACAAATACATACAATGTTTCAACCGCTGCATGGAAGGACAGTCCCAGAACTGTCATTAATAGTCTATTTCTGACAGTTCCATGACATTCCCTCCATACAGCGGTTAAAACAGCTGTATGCAGTGAATGTCCCAGAACTGTCATAAATAGTCTATTTCTGATAGATCTGGGACATTCACTCCATACAGCTGTTTTAACCGCTGTATGGAGGGAATGTCATGGAACTGTCAGAAATAGACTATTAATGACAGTTCTGGGACTGTCCTTCCATGCAGCGGTTGAAACATTGTATGTATTTGTTTCCATAAATGGATCCATTTATGGAAACAAATACATACAATGTTTCAACCGCTGCATTGAAGGACAGTCCCAGAACTGTCATTAATAGTCTATTTCTGACAGTTCCATGACATTCCCTCCATACAGCGGTTAAAACAGCTGTATGCAGTGAATGTCCCAGAACTGTCATAAATAGTCTATTTCTGACAGTTCTGGGACATTCACTCCATACAGCGGTTTCCGGCAAAAAGTGTATGTGCAGAGTTCCTCTATTCTGCAGATACACTTAGAGGAGCTCTGCAGATACACTTAGAGGAGCTCTGCACATACACTTTTTTCCGGTTTGGAATTATTCTTATTTTCATCCTACTTCTTCTTCTTCTTCTTCATCCTCATCCTCATCCTCTTCTTCTTCTGAGGATGAGGATGAAGAAGAAGAAGAAGAAGAAGAAGAAGAAGTAGGATGAAAATAAGATTAATTCCAAGCCGGCAAAAAGTGTATGTGCAGAGCTCCTCTAAGTGTATCTGCAGAATAGAGGAACTCTGCACATACACTTTTTGCCGGCTTGGAATTATTCTTCTTTTCATCCTACTTCTTCTTCTTCTTCTTCTTCATCCTCATCCTCAGAAGAAGAGGATGAGGATGAGGATGAGGATGAGGAAGAAGAAGAAGAATGAAAAGAAGAATAATTCCAAGCCGGCAAAAAGTGTATGTGCAGAGTTCCTCTATTTCTGACAGTTCTCTCACAGCTTCTTCACATGTACAGCGGTTGAAATATCTGTATCCTAAATGGAAACTAATAGATACAAATTGTATCTATTAGTTTCCATTTAGGATACAGATGTTTCAACCGCTGTACATGTGAAGAAGCTGTGAGAGAACTGTCAGAAATAGAGGAACTCTGCACATACACTTTTTGCCGGCTTGGAATTATTCTTCTTTTCATCCTACTTCTTCTTCTTCTTCTTCTTCTTCTTCATCCTCATCCTCATCCTCTTCTTCTGAGGATGAAGAAGAAGAAGAAGTAGGATGAAAAGAAGAATAATTCCAAGCCGGCAAAAAGTGTATGTGCAGAGTTCCTCTATTTCTGACAGTTCTCTCACAACTTCTTCACATGTACAGTGGTTGAAACATCTGTATCCTAAATGTAAACTAATAGATACAATGTTTCAACCGCTAAACATGTGTTCCTTCTGTCAGAGAACTGTCAGAAATAGCGGAGCTCACTGCAGGGACACTTTTGCCGGCTGATCGGGAAATGTTCGATTCGCGCACCCGAAGTAGGCAAAATTTCGGTTTCGACACGAATCGAATATTTCCTGAAATTCGACTCGAATTCCGGTTCGCCTAGTTCGATTCGCTCATCTCTAGCCTTAACTCATGCGATAATCTGGAGTGAATTGTGCCCATAGGGCCAAGAAATATTGCCAATAGGGTGCCCTTTCACATTCCTGTTCAATGTTCTGTTGTATGCTGTACAGGTACACGTCACTGTGGCTTTCTTTCTGACTCTGATTTGTGGGGCCTGGTTTACGCAGGTGGGAAGAGAATTAATCGGGTGCAAACACTTTCTCTGACCAAATGAATGACAGTGGTGGGTGTGGCCTACCTTATATAAGGAGATGCAGTTGTGGCTGATTTTTGCCTTATACAGGCCATGTTATTTTCTGCATGTCCTTGTCTGTGGTGGTTTGGGGAGGAAGAGATATTGTGGTGAATTGCCCCAGGCCACACTGTGTTTGATGTGGCCTGTAAATGTTTTGCATGTTCTTCCTTCTAAGGTGTGTTTGTGTGTTATTGTACAATGATTGTGTTTTATTACCTTTGCATTGTAATCCTAACACATGTCCATTGCTCTGCTCTTCCAAATTTGCTTTATTTAGAATGAAATACAGTTTTCAGACAAACATGATGAGAAATGTATTGTGTGGGGGATTTGGGGAGGTTGGAGGTGTTATTTTGGCACGTATGTATTTTTATGTTGATATTTCAATCTGCAGCTTGTTTTGTGAATAAGCCCAAGTGATATTAACCATTTGTTTCCTGCTGTAACCTGTGAAAGCACAGTTCATTATAAGTATAATCTTTTAGATTGTAAACTCTTATGAGCAGTGAAGGAATCCGCCTTTCAGCATTACCATACCGCCATTTTGTCTCTTAGCCTAAGCTCTTCCATTTTAAGATAAGTATCCATTTTAAAACTTAGCCAGTACTTAAAGATGAATTTGTGTTTTAAGACTGTTCTTTACTTTCAATAAGAGCCTAAGGTTCCTCTTTTCCCTTCAGGTGTAACTTCCCTTTTTTTTCTAGCTAGCACAAGACTGAAAGTCTGCGGTTGGATATATCCTGTCGCAAGATTATTAATAATTATAGCCAATGTTAAATAGGGAAATTGTCTACTTTTCTATACTGAACAAAAGTTCATGTTTGACGCACTTAATAATAATTTACATAAATGCCAAATGATTGGGCATGACTGACGTATGTAATATTCTGATTGGTTTATGCATACCTGACAATTGATTGGTTCTTCTATTTCCATGCATTGTTTTAAGTTTCATATATAAGTTTAAACACGGAAGAATAAATTCAGTTCCTTCTGAGATACCACCTTGTGTCTGTGTGCATTTCCTGTGTCTCAAAGGGGGCTCCAGGCCTGAGGACAGACACTGATCAAGGCCAGGGACTGACTGGGGTCAGTGGCTCGAAAGGAACGAGAGCCAATTCCTTTCAATTGGGGGCTCGTGTCCGGGATGAGATAATCACCCTTTCGGTAAGTAAGATTTTTTGTCATTCTGCCAAATAAGTCTCTTGCCATTAAGGCTCTGATTAAAATTTCATGCCCTATTGTAGCACTGGACCTCGCGTCATAAGACGCCAGTGGCCAGGCGCAAAGTGCTGTGGGAAGCACAAGGTCTTTTGGAAAGACCGGATCAGTTTTGGGAACTGCAAGTCTCTTAAGAGAAACCAGAAAAAGTCCGGGGTTGATCAGTTCTGTCCTGTAACTCTTTGCTTTTCTTCCTATCGCATAGAAGTATAAGATAATTTGTTTGTGTGACACAAGTGTCCAGGTGGTAAGTGTATGGACCAGCGGTTACTGAAGGTATTGTCAATTTCAGTGTAACACGCCCCACCCCTTCAACTAAGCCTTATTGGTTGATGATCTGGATGGGGTGATTGCGTGACACTGAGTTGGGTGCCAATGTAAATGTCTTGTTCAAATTGTGTTGTAGGCTTATTGTTAGAAAAAGTGGGAGTTAGTCAGAGTCAGGATATTATTAGAAGTATTGTATATCCAGGTTATAATCTCCACTTTTGGTCAACCACTAGAGAAAGACCCAATAAATATCTTAAGTCCAGACATTTTTATAAAGTAAATTGTCATTTGGAAGTTGACCCCTGTCTTTTTGGGACAGCCTATAGGACAGATTTGTAACACAGACCTTTGTAAGTGTAAAAAATGGGAAGTGGTCGAAGTAAGGATAAACTCCCCCCCCCAATGTTGGTGAGATATGTAAAGATTATGTAGCCCGTATCTGTGGGACAGATTACTATCTAGTTAACCCCTGGGTGGATAAATTAGCAGACTGGAGTGAATTCATGGGAAGTGTTGACCCGTTCCCCCGTGATGGGAGTAATGATACTTTTCATATGGATATGATTAGGTGTCTCTGTCTGGGGGATAAACAGGCTTTTCCATGGTATGAGCGAGATCCTGCGTGGGATCAGAAATATATGGCCAGAGGAGGACAAAATTGGTTAGAATTTGCCCCTCTCTGGTTTCATAGACAAACTGGGAAACAAAATAAAGCCAAAGCTAGAAATGTAGATGCCACTAAAAGACATGCATTAGAGTCGGAAATAGACAGACCCACACACCCTCTCATGCCATTCCCTCCCCCATATGTCCCACCTGTCCCACAGCCCACAAAACTTTATCCATCTCTTACTGAAGAAGATATTGATTTTTCCCGAGTCATCTTCTAGGACAGCTCACTTGAGAGATAGGCTCCTCCCAGGAAACACCCGCTCCACCTTTTTCCTCTATAAGTAGCCTCTCTCCCAGGGGACCCTCAGTATTAGTGTTTCCTCAGGCCAGGAGTGAACTACGCCCGTTTTGTTATTTTTCTAGGGCCACCTGGCGAGGTACAGAGGCCCCCTGGCTGAGGCCCCCCTTTCCTCCTTTTCTAAGCAAGGCAGGGGCCTTGTGAGGGGGCTTCAGTCAGGTCCCCTTCGTGTAAACCCCTCTGGGGTGGGGGTGACAGACCCCAAATGGTCCTAGCGGGGCTCTCCAGGGGGGCAGAGCCCGCTACGCCGACCTGGGCAGGATTGCCTTTCCCTTGGGCTGAGGTGAGCTTACCTTTTCCGGGATCTCTGCAGCATGGACGGTGGTCGGGAGGACGCCGGAGTCGCGTCATTTCCGGGCGCCGGGAAGTGACGTCACTTCCGGCGCAGGAACAGGAAGCGGCGCTGCCGCCATGTGGATTATGGGCGGCGGGCCGTAGAACTCGCCCACACCACGGCCGCTTCTTCCACCGGCGGCCGTGAGAGGGAGGCCGGCGCATGAGGACCCCAGGGAGAGGGCGGAGCCCGCTAAGCCCTGCAAAACAGCCGCACCAAGGGGGAGTTCGCGGCAAGGATGGAGGCAGATCTGTCAAGGCTGGGGGAGGCCTGCAGCAGGTAAGGGCCTTTTTGGCTGCCACAACCACCCCGCCCGCCCTCTCATTCCCCCCTGCCCTCCTTCCCTACACTACCTAGGGGCTTTCTGGGTGCTGGGGGGCCACGTAGGGGCCCCAAGGGGGCTGCACGGCGGATGGGCGCCCTATGTTCCTCATCCCCAGGTGGGCCCACAGGGGGGTGGCACAGAGGCTTGGTGGTTAGCATGTCTGCCTTGCAGTGAATGGGTTGTGGGTTTGATTCCCGACTGTGACACCTCCTGCATGCTTTGCATGGTTTGCATGCTCTCCCTGTACATGCATTGATTGCTAAGAGTCCGGGTTCCGCCCAGGACAAAGCCCCAACCAGGCACCTCAGGGAGATGACCTGGAGAAGGGACAACCGGATCTCTCCCTCCATGACCAGCTGTATGCAGGTCTTAAAAAAAAAAAAAAAAAAAAAAGGGAAGAGCGGCCACGCAGTCCATGCGTATTCTACTTTATGGTCCTCCATCAGAAGGGAATGGGAAGAGCCGGAAAAGGAGGCTCTTTCCCAAATACCTCAAGTGGAGATTCCCATTAAAGGCAGAAGATGTTGCACCGTGGGGACAGCATTCCGTGTGGCTCAGAGTGAAGCAACTTAGTCTATCACTGCAAAAAGGCCCAGGTTCAAACCCAGGCTCAGGCACAAAATCTACTCTTAACTTGCCCAAGGCCAGATGCTCCTCTTTCTAGAACAAGGCGCCTCGGCGGGAGAGATCCAGGAGTCGCTGCCGGTCTTAGGGGAAACTGTGGCTTTCACTGCAGACGCATCGATGGAAGCTATTTGATTTACAAGCAAAAGTCTACTGCGCTTGTAAATTCTGCCAGAAGAGCTATCTGGTTAGAATCTTGGCAGGGGGATCTTGCCTCTAAATACGACAAAAGGAGACTAGGCACAGGCTGGGGATCAAGGATTAGTCAAGGGGAATGGAAGACTTCCTCTTCAACCCCAACCAGAATAGATCCAGGAACCGGTCCAGGTGACCGGAGGAGCCAAGTGGGAGGAAGGCTGGGACACTTCCACATACAGGGGTTAAAAATCACTCGGAACACTTTATCTTAGATGCATTCCGAATGGCTACAGAATAGAGTTCTCAAGACCCCCCCCCCCCCCCCCAAAGGTTCTTCGCAACACCCCTGCCAAGGGACAGGGGAAAAGCGGACATGTTAGTAGACCTCCTGGATGGGATGCTCGGGCAGAATGTAATTTGCCAGCTGGAGGAGGAAGAGAGGGGGAGTGGTTTTCTACTCCCATTTCTTCCTTAGAAGGAAGGCGTTGGGAACCTGCGGAATGATACTCAACCTGAAAAAGGACAACAATTCTATTTCAGTTCAACGGAGGCAGCATGCAGGGGCGTGCATCTGTAATCCCAGCTCCTTTGGTGGCAGAGACTCTCAGACTGTTTGAGTCCAGGAGTACTGGTCTCTCCTGAGCCATAGTGGTTGGCGCGTCTGCCTTGCGGTGTATGGGTTGTGGGTTCGGTCCCCGACAGTGGCGCCCCCTGCATGGAGTTTGAGTGTTCGCCCGCGCTTGCAGGGGTTTCCTCTGGGTACTCCCATTTTCATGCACTCCCCTCCGGTCTAATGTCCGAGCAGAACCGCTACTTTTATTTGCAAATACAGAGAGGGGTGTGGAATCCCACGTACGGTGCTCAAATTCCTTCCCAGAGTCCTTGGGATGGCTAATCAATAGGGGGGGGAATATCCCAGCTAATGCCTCCCAGAAGGATCACGTATCTGAGGTATGCCCTGGATTCCAAGAATACCTGCTTATACCTAACGGGGGATGGCGACCTGCACGGATGGGCAGCACAGTGGCTAAATGGTTAGCACTTCCGCCTGACAGTACTCGGGTCGTTGGTTCAAATCCCAGCCACAGCACCACCTGCCTGGAGTTTGCATGTTCTCCCTGTGACTGCGTGGGTTTACTCCCACACTCCGAAGACATGCTGGTAGGTTAATTGGCCCTAGTATGCCAGTGCTGCAATGAGGTTAGTGGGGCGCATGACAGCTGCCATACCCGGAGTGCAATGGGCACAGTTTTCACTCCAGAATACTGCAGGACCATGTCCTCTCCCACTGGGATGGCAGCCAAGCAGCCTTAGATTCCAGGATCCGCCTCACACGCATGAGGAATTCGCTAAAGGGGGGGGGGGGGAGAACATCCACACCTTAGAGGCTGGGAGAAAATGGCTGCAGGTCAGCCCGGAAAGAATCACCACAGATGTGAGTATGTCTGAGTGGGGTGCTCACATGGAAGACCGCCTGGCCCAGGGCAGGTGGGACGCGGAAATCTCGGACAGATCATCAAACTACAAGGAATTCTTGGCTTTCCAGGGTACGAGAGGGGAAGGAAGTTCAGATCTTATCCGACAACACAACGGTTGTCACGTACTTAAACAGATAGGGGGGGCACGAGGGCCCCGAGACTGATGGATCTGGCAGAAACCCTCCTGAGCTGGGCAGAGACAAACCTAGAGTCCATCATAGCAGCGCATCTGAAAGGCTATCTCAAACAGTTGGCGGACCAAATGAGCCGGAGAGAGGTCACTCAGACAGAGTGGTGCCTCAGCCGTACAGCATTCAATCAAACCTGCGCCAGATGGGGCACTCCCTCCGCGGATCTCTTCACCAACAGCCAAAATACAAAACTGGGGAGGTACTGCAGCCTGCAGAAGGACCCCAGGAGTGCAGGGAGAGATGCATTAGCCCCGCATTGGGAGGGAGACCTTCTCTATGGGTTTCCTCCGTTCAGACTGTTGCCGGAAGGGATGCAGAAGATTCAGTCATCCCAAGCCAAAGTCATCCTGATTGTACCGTTTTGGCCCAAAGGGCCATGGTTTGCCCAGCTGAAGGAAGTAAGCTCAACGGACCCATGGATGATACCGCCCTCACACGATTTACGGGGGGCAAGGGGAGGTGCTACACCCTCACCCAGGAGAACTCTCCCTAGCAGCGTGGCTTCTGAGTGGGACAGGCTAGCCAGGAAAGGCCTGTCAGAGAAAGTGGTCGCCACCATCTTAGACAGATGGAAGAAATCGACAAACACCGTATATGATTAACTTGGAAAAAGTTCTCCGCCTGGAAAGATAGGAATGGGTCGCCGGGGGCTCCCATCTTGAATACAGCATGGGAATTCCTCCAAGCCGGGGTAGATAAGAACCTGGCTGCAAATTCCCTTAAGGTGCAGGTAGCAGCACTATCAAACTTTCTGGAATTAGGATTGGCGGCAGACCCATTAGTAATCAGGTCCCTGAGAGCTATCTCTAGGCGCCGAGTCCTGCCCACGCCGAAGCACCCTACATGGGACCTGGGCACAGTTCTGACGAGTTTTTTCAGCAAGAACCTTTTTGAGCCTTTGGAGGTGTGCTCCTTTAGACTTTTTGACTCCTAAAACCATCCTGCTTGTAGCAATTACGTCTGCCCGCAGAGTCAGCGAACTGCAAGATCTGTTGGTAATAGAACCATACTGCACTAGCCTGCGGGACAGAACCATCCTCCGCACGGATCCGGCGTTTCTACCTAAGGTTGCGTCACATTCTCATAAGTCGCAGGAAGAAATAATACCATCCCTGGAGGGAGACTACAGCAGAATTGATGATCCAAGGAAGGGGGACAGTGCCTCCAAAGGCACCATCACAAGATGGGTAGGAGAGGCCATTTCTGAAGGTTATAGAGCTGCGTCTGTCACCACCGGCCAGCCTAAAGGCGCATTCGACCAGGGCCACCGCAGCCACCTGGGCGGAAAAGGCAGGGGCCTCCCCTGGACAGATCGGCAATGCCGCAACATGGTCCAGTTTCGCCACCTTCGCTAGACACTCCAGATTTGACCTAATCGGCAGCAAGGACCAGGTGTTCGGCAGGAAGGTCCTACGGACAAAGGGCCCACCCTAGAGCATGTATTTCTATTCTACTCCTCTCAAGTGAGCTGTCCTAGAAGATGACTCGGGAAAACGCAGTTATTTACCTGTTAACTGTATTTCCAGGAATCTTCTAGGACAGCGTAACTCCCTCCCGATTGCTGTGTGATTATGTACTAGGGTTTCGTCATGCTTGAAATCGTCATTGTGTCTCTACTACCATTTTTATGCTTTCTCCTAGGCCTTCGGTCATATTCTTATACTGAGGGTCCCCTGGGAGAGAGGCTACTTATAGAGGAAAAAGGTGGAGCGGGTGTTTCCTGGGAGGAGCCTATCTCTCAAGTGAGCTGTCCTAGAAGATTCCTGGAAATACAGTTAACAGGTAAATAACTGCGTTTTTTAGCCGGACATTATGCAGTCCAGCACCCCACTGCACCTCCAGCACCAACACTTCCACAGACCCCTCAGATACCTAGTGCTGTTCACATTTCTACCACACAGCCTAGTACAGTTCAAACTCCCGCGCCCTCCCAGGGTGTGGTCCAAATTCCTACCACACAGGGAGCGACAGGGTGAATAGCTGTTTCTTCAACTACTGAAGCAGATGACTCACTTGTTGATGATTCCGCTAGTTCAGGCTCTCTGCTGTTCAGAGCGGCTAATAGTCTAGGTATAGTGGACATGCTAAGTCCATCACACACACGCCATAATACCCAATATGGTATTGATTCCAATACACAACAGATGCCCTTCATGAAAATAGGAGACAATCTATTAAAGAAACCCATTGAGATAGAAGACTTAAATAGGATTGTCAAACATTGTCCAAGACCCACTGTTTCTTCAACGGCTACTGTGAGCTATTTGAAGAAAGCATGTAAAGGTAGAAATTACACACAAGAGGATATGCGTCTTATCCTCGATGGAATATTGGGACAAACTTCCCCTTGGAATTGGGGTAATGTTGGGACCATATCCATCTTAGAAGCAGGCGACATTACTGCCACAAATTATAAATTAAACACAGAAGATGGTAGGGACAATATGTGGAGAGAGGTCTCAGAAGAAATGGAACAAGCTTTCCAATCTAGATCCTCCCTCCCTACCGCAGTAGCCTGCAAGCAAAAGTCAGGAGAAACTGTTAGATTTTTGGAAAAGATTTAATGAGACATGGACACAAGAGGCAGGACTGACATTGCAAGTCTACTGATGCATAGTCTACTGATTCAGACTTTCCTGTCCAATCTAAAACCCAGTGTCATGTTAACTGTAAAACAGATGATTTCTGAATGGCCCACTTGTACCCCATACAGGGAATCACTCTGCTAGATCACTCATTCAGAATCATACTCAATTGTCCAGTTAATTTGTTAAGGAGAGACCTCCTGGGAGAGTTGAACATCAACTTGAAATCCACAAAGAGAGGTGGTATTGTGGCTCACTCTGCCAAAATGCCAATCATCCCTGCCATGACAATGATTACGAAAGAAGACCCCTCATTTCCTGCTGGAACAATTAATGACAAAGTTTGGGCAAAAAGTGGCTTGGATGTGGGATCCATTTCCTGCACTCCATATAAGGCCACACTGAAGCCATGGGCTCAACCTGTGTTTCACAAACAATACCCTTTGTCAAAAGAAAAGGAGGAAGGAATAGCGCCCATGGTGGAACACTTTCTCAAGGAAGGAGTCCTTGAAGAGGTGATTTCACCATACAATAGCCCAATAAATCCAGTTAAGAAGCCGGATGGCTCTTACAGATTTGTGCAGGACCTGAGGGCCATTAATGATCTTGTGATTCCCATTGCTCCAATAGTGCCTGATGTACCAACACTCATTTCCTCCATCCCAGCTGATGCTGAGTTTTTCACAGTGATTGATCTGACAAATGCATTTATTTCAATCCCTGTTGCCAAGGAGACACGCCCAATTTTTGCGTTTCATTACAGGAGAAAGACCCTTGCTTGGTGTAAGTTACCGCAAGGGTATGTAGATTCGCCTGTGGTCTACTCTGTCGTCCTCCAGGCTACCTTAAAGCTAGAGATGAGCGAAGTATTCAAAAATTCGATTCGGCGAATTCTCGGAATAAATTTGAGTCGAATATATTCGCTGCGAATTTAACTTAGAAAAAGGGTGTTTCTAGGCTTCAGAGAGCCTTTATATTAGTGCAGAACACTGTACCTTTAATTTAAATGCCCTTGGAGTCTGCTGGGGAAGAGAAATAATACTGACAGTCAGTATGACATGCAGATGAGTGCCGTCGATCTTAGAATCACCGCACACTTCACTCATTTGGGCAGTCACGGGGCCAAAACCAGAGTGTGGAGCCACAGTGTGGCGGTGGAGGCAGCAGCAATGGGAGGCCATACAGCACCCTATGACAAAATGGAACCCACCAGCAGTGTGAGGAGACCTGAAAGTGGCACATGGCAGAGTGTGGCGATGGAGACAGCAGCAATGGGAGGCCGTACAGGGACCCATGACAGATTACGGGCCTGGCAGCAGCATGAGGAGGCGGTACAGGGGCCCATGGCAGATTACGGGCCTGGCAGCAGCAATGGGAGGCCCGTAATCTGCCAGCACCCTATGACAAAATGGAACCCACCAGCAGTGTGAGGAGACCTGAAAGTGGCACATGGCGGAGTGTGGCGATGGAGACAGCAGCAATGGGAGGCCGTACAGGGACCCATGAGACACTCTGGACCTGGCAGCAGCATGAGGAGGCGGTACAGGGGCCCATGACAGATTACGGACCTGGCAGCAGCATGAGGAGGCGGTACGGGGGCCCATGGCAGATTACGGGCCTGGCAGATGACGACGAGGCTGCCAAGTGCGATCAGCCTCATCATCATCAATTAGGGTCTCCGCCTCACTACTAGCCCCCTCGGCTGCGTGTGGGTCAGGAGACAGACCTGTCTCTAGACCGGCTACCGAGCCACTCTCCTCACCAGTACTTCTTCGCCTGGCTGCTGAAAAGGCGGATGTCTCCCCCCGTTCCTGACCGCCCTCTGTTAGCTCTTCCTCACTGTACAGTGGGGCTGAGCCCACAGCATGCGATACTTCGCTTGGTGAGGGAACACCAAAGGACAGGGGCAGGTAGAGGACACGTGATTTCAGTGGGCTTGCTCCCGGGCCATGCCAACTAACGGTTGTGTCTGACGTACCCACCGACCGTAGGCTGTAGGTGTCGGAGGTGACCTGGGAAGAGGAAGACGACCGAGCCAACCAATCGATGACGGCAGGGTTGTCGGTGGAGACACGACCGCTGGATGACACCGGGAGCACTGGCCTCTGGCTGCGACTAGTGCTGCCTCGACCCCTTCCTCTGCTGCCACGTCTGCTCGCTCCTGAAACATTGCCTCCTCTGCCACTCCTCTGCGTGTTGTCTGACATACTCTTTAATTCAACGATTCTGTGTCCCTGAGTAACAATTCTGTGTCCCTGAGTAACAATTCTGTGTCCCTGAGTAACAATTCTGTGTCCCTGAGTAACAATTCTGTGTCCCTGAGTAACAATTCTGTGTCCCTGAGTAACAATTCTGTGTGTGTCCCTGAGTAACAATTCTGTGTGTGTCCCTGAGAATTGTTACTGAGGGACAGACACAGAATTGTTACTGAGGGACAGACACAGAATTGTTACTGAGGGACAGACACAGAATTGTTACTGTGTCCCTCAGTAACAATTCTGTGTCCCTGAGTAACAATTCTGTGTCTGTCCCTGAGTAACGATTCTGTGGCCGTAAAGTCTCTCTGGCCCTAACTCTGTCCCTAATACAGACAGGTCTGTCTCTCTTGAATGACCGCAGGCTAATGGAGAATTGTAAGATGGCCGCAATTTATAGCTCCACCATTACACAGTGCTGGCTGGCTGGCTGCTGATTGGCTAATGCGATCACATGTCATGAATGAATGCATTATGGGTCAGCGCGCCTTGTCTGCGCGCCTTCCCAGAGATCCCCGCTCCGTCGCCACACATGTCGCCGCCATTTTTGGGAAAATTCGATTCGTGCATCCGAAGTTGGCTAATTTTCGGATTCGGCGCGAATCGAATATTTCCCAATATTCGAAACGAATTCCACTTCTCCATGTTCGATTCGCTCATCTCTACTTAAAGCCATGGTTCAGTTTTGGTTCAATACGCAGATGATTTGCTTCTCTGTAGTGTTAATCGGGCAGCCAGCCAGGGGGATAGTGTAGATCTCATGAACTGGTTATGTGAATGTGGTCATAAAGTGTCTAAGAAAAAGCTACAATGGTGTCAGAAAACTGTTGAATACCTTGGTTTTGTTCTCACAAAAGGTGAAAGGAAAGTCAGCCACAAAAGAGCTGCAGCTCTTATGGGTCTGCCCCGCCCATTGACCAAGAAAGACATGCTCACCTTTCTTGGTATGATTGGTTACTGCCGCCAATGGATACCTGACTGTTCCTACTATGACAACATTTTGAGACAAGCCACAGGTTCAGAAATGTCAGATCTTGTGAAATGGTCAGATGATATGTGCAATGCTTTTGTGTATCTGAAAAATGCTATGGTAATAGCCCCTGGTCTTGGTCTGCCCGCATATGATCAAATGTTTCATCTGTATGCTAGGGAAAATTGTAAAACTATGGCAGGGGTCCTGGCCCAGGAGCATGGAGGAAAACTCCGCCCTGTTGCTTTTTTCTCAAAAATGGTTCCAGTACAGGTCCAAGGCATGCCTGCGTGTCTCGGAGCACTAGCATCATGCGCTATGGTGGTCCAAATGGCTACGTCACTCACTCTGGGACATGAGACCACCTTACATACCACCCACAATGTGTCTATTCTACTCAAGAATATACATACCCAACACATGTCAGCCCAGAGACTTAGTGGATATGAGGTTATACTGTTGTCAAACCCTAAGTTGAGAATAAAATATACCTCTCCCACTTCAGGTCCAGCTCCAATTTTGAATGCCTTATTAGGCTTAAAGGGAGAGCAGGATGAAGTTGTTCCACAGCATGATTGCCTGGAATGGATTCATCAGGACACCTCCCCAAGACAGGATATGTCTTCTGTGGCTCTTCCAGAGGCACAGAATGTTTTTGTAGATGGCTCTTGCTTGAGACCCACTGACACTGTTTACCATGCAGGATATGCGGTGGTGCAGTTGCCAGATAAAGTACTTGAAGCAAAACCCATCCCATACCAGTCAGTTCAGGCCGCTGAGCTGATTGCCCTTACAAGAGCATGTCAGCTTTTTGAGGGACAGGATGTAAATATTTACACAGATTCCAGATATGCGTTTGGTGTGTGCCACGATTTTGGAATAATTTGGGAAAAGAGAGGATTCATTGCAGCAGATGGAAAATCCATCTCACATTCACCTCTGGTGAAGGCTTTATTCAAAGCCATACAACTGGCAAGATCCCTTGCTATCCTACACTGTAAGGCACACACAAATGAACAAACTGATATTGCAAAGGGAAATGTTCTAGCTGACAAAGTAGCAAAAGAGGCGGCCCTTACCCAGCCTGCCATGATCCAGATGCCAATGCTCACCCCTGAAATGCCACTGTTGGATCAAACATTGCAGGATTTACAGACATATGCTACCTCAGAAGATATTAAGCAGTGGAATGCAGCTGGTGTGACCAAAGATCCACAAACTGGACTTTGTGTCACAGAGGGGAGACCATGCATTCCAAAGGCCAGTGCACCTCTGTTCATCTCACAGTATCATGGAGTAGGTCACAGGGGATGGCAGGTTACATGTGAACTGCTGGATAATGATTTTTTTCATTCCTGGCCTTCCATCTTTGGTAAAATCGTATGTGTCTGGGTTATTCCTTCTGCATGTAATGCATCTAAACAATCCTCACAAGGCAAGACATGAACACCTGACATACCCATCAACACCTTTTACCCACCTACAGGTAGACTTTACACACATGCCAAAGGTAGGAAAAAGACAAGAATATCTCTTGGTAATTGTGGACATGTTTAGCCGCTGGGTAGAAAGCTTTGTAACCACAAAAGAAGATGCCCAAACTGTAGTGAGGATCCTCGCACGGGAAATTATTCCCAGGTGGGGATGTCCACTCCAGATTAATTCTGACAACTGTCCAGCATTTGTGGCCAAGGTATGTCAGGATTTGGTGAAAACACTCAAAATTGAGTGGAAGTTTCACATTCCTTACCACCCTCAGAGCTCAGGTATAGTGGAAAGGATGAATAGGACCATCAAGGATAAAATTAGGAAAGCTACTGGAGGTACCTATGCAAACTGGAAGAAAGTACTGCCTGCAGTCTTGGCAGAGGTAAGGATGACTCCTTCTAAAAAGACAGGTTACTCCCCCTTTGAGGTTCTAATGGGTAGGCCCTTTCCCACTCCCTGGGCCAGACAGCCACTCATGGTAGAAAGAGGGGATTTGGAATTGATTCAGGAGGAATATGTGAGAAAACTTATTGAAACTTTGGACAAGGTTGAAAGAAATGTTGCTCGCAGCTTTCCTCTTTCTTCACAGGAACCAACTCACTCTTTCCAAGTCGGGGACCGTGTGGTGATACAAGCCCTCCATAGGAATCGGAAGCAAGAGTATCCCTTTGGGCCCCCCACTTCTGTGATCGCTGTCACCAGGACCGCTGTCCTGACTGAGGATTCCAAGGCCTGGATCCATGCCAGTCGTGTAAAAAGGGTGAACCAAGCCCCTAAGAAGCAAGACAAAGACCGATACAGAAGAAGAAAAAGGAAGTGAAGCCGGTGTAAAAGTCTTTGAAGAAGATGACCTTTCTGATGCTCTCACAGAACTCTGGGCAGACATTTTGCTTCCTCATACTAGCAACCCTGACTGTGTTCCTCCCAGTATGGACAATAACTAACTGTATTTATCACCCAGATGATTATGGAGTGATTAAGAGTATATGTAATACCTCCATCCAAGCTAGTGACCCAGATAATGCAGAACCAGTGCACACACAAAACCATAGTACACAACATTCTAGTGTCAGAAAGAAACGAGGTCTAACCCGCACTAAGAGAAGGATGAGAAGAATGTCAATACAAGATAAGGGATGGGGGTTACAGGAAACACCAGTCTTGACTACTGAGGATGTAAATCAGACCATAGTGTTTACTCTGACTAAAAACCAGGTGTTTGACCCGACTAAAGTTACTTATGATATTGGACCTTATAATGTGTACATGTGTGGGAGGAATAAGCCCTGTGGTTACTGGGAGAATATATGGTGGACAACAAACCCTCATAAATGGGAGACCCAATCAGCTAGAATTCCCCTAGAGGACATAGGCACCTATCAAAGAATCTCTATAGCAAAAGGCCAAGGGAATATAATTTTCACAATAAGGAACCCACAGGTCAGATAGTGGGGAATATAGGTTGGGAATAACTGTGTCAGGAACAGACCCCTGGGCCAACCTCATATTACAGGTAAAACCCTCCCCAAGAGTCCATGTCAATACCATAGACAATTCATTCCACAAAGTTAGGGATCGACTGGATAATGAGGTGACAGGAGTAGTGATGCAATCAGAAGACAGATTAAGCATTGAAACTGGTTACTCTGACAAAAATGAATGGGTGAGATGGACCACTAAAAGTAAGGGACAGGGAGACTGTGTTTCATGTGCCAATCCCCGCCCCCTACTTGCCACAGTTCCTTTGTTAGAAGAAGAAACTAATATGTCCTGCCTAATTAGAATGTATAAAGATAACATCACTGAGAAGGAATGTTCTGATTTTGTTAAGAAGTTCCCTGTTACCGGATTACGAAATTTACCTTTGGCCTCTAAACCGGTACCAGGAGATTTCACCTGCTTTGAACATGATGATGCTAAGGGTAAAGATTTAGGTACATTCCCACCTAATTACTGTATTAAGACCATCCGCACCTCCGCAGAAGGCTACCGGAAGGAATGGTTTCAGGACCACCAGCAGCAACTGTCAGATGTGTGGTGGCTGTGTGGAGATATGAGACTCAGAGCCAGACTCCCCAGCAGATGGAAGGGAAGCTGCGCTCTGACCCATCTTCTCATGCCTTTCTTTATGATCAAAGTAGAAGATGGGATAAGAAGCTTGCCCATCTTGGAAAAATCCAGATCTAGAAGGTATAAAAGAAATGCACCCCGTGGTTCCTTTGACAATAGAGTTTACATAGATGCTATAGGTGTACCAAGAGGAGTCCCTGATGAATTTAAAGCTCAGGACCAGATTGCTGCATGGTTTGCCTCTATTGCTATATGGGTACAGCCTAACAAAAATGTGGATTGGATTAATTACATTTATTATAATCAACAAAGGTTTGTTAACTATACTAGAGATGCTCTAAAGGGGGTCTCTGCCCAACTTGATGCAACATCCCTTACTGCTTGGCAAAACCGCATTGCTCTTGATATGTTATTAGCTGAGAAAGGAGGGGTATGTAAAATGTTTGGTTCCTACTGCTGTACTTTTATCCCCAATAACACTGCTCCTGATGGAAGCATTACTAGAGCCCTTCAAGGCCTCCAAATGTTGTCTGAAGAATTGGCTGAAAACTCAGGAGTAGAAAATCCACTAGCTGGTTTATTTGAAAATTGGTTTGGTAAATGGGGAACCCTGATGAAAACTATGCTGATTTCCATAGTAATGGCTGCTGCAGTATTAACTCTGTGTGGTTGCTGTTGTATCCCCTGCATTCGAGGTTTAATGCAGAAACTTATTGACGCCACCATTACTAGAACCATGTGGAATCAGTATCTTGATAAAGG
Organism: Staurois parvus; assembly: GCF_062004578.1. Classification (NCBI taxonomy): domain Eukaryota; kingdom Metazoa; phylum Chordata; class Amphibia; order Anura; family Ranidae; genus Staurois; species Staurois parvus. The sequence continues at coordinate 95,188 of NW_028320525.1, forward strand.
ACCTACTAAGGGCCCCAGGTACCAACCTGTAAAAAAGGTGTAAGGTCACGTGCGTGACCTAAGAGGGGGTTTGAAGGAATCCGCCTTTCAGCATTACCATACCGCCATTTTGTCTCTTAGCCTAAGCTCTTCCATTTTAAGATAAGTATCCATTTTAAAACTTAGCCAGTACTTAAAGATGAATTTGTGTTTTAAGACTGTTCTTTACTTTCGATAAGAGCCTAAGGTTCCTTTTTTCCCTTCAGGTGTAACTTCCCTTTTTCTTCTAGCTAGCACAAGACTGAAAGTCTGCGGTTGGATATATCCTGTCGCAAGATTATTAATTATAGCCAATGTTAAATAGGGAAATTGTCTGCTTTCTATACTGAACAAAAGTTCATGTTTGACGCACTTAATAATAATTTACATAAATGCCAAATGATTGGGCATGACTGACGTATGTAATATTCTGATTGGTTTATGCATACCTGACAATTGATTGGTTCTTCTATTTCCATGCATTGTTTTAAGTTTCATATATAAGTTTAAACACGGAAGAATAAATTCAGTTCCTTCTGAGATACCACCTTGTCTGTGTGCATTTCCTGTGTCTCAGAGGGGGCTCCAGGCCTGAGGACAGACACTGATCAAGGCCAGGGACTGACGGGGTCAATGGCTCGAAAGGAACGAGAGCCAATTCCTTTCAAGCAGGACCGTTCTATTTTAGCAACATCAATCCTGTGGGTTTTTTTTTTTGTTTTTTTTTTACACCAAGATATTAAATGTAGCTTTTTGTTGCTGTCCAAATAAATGTGGAATGTGTATTTGATCAATAAACATTTGTGCTATGTATTTTTTGGGGGGATTATTTCATGTTCTAGTTGAATGTTGCACAGTGGCTAAATGGTTAGAACTTCCACCTGGCAGTATTAGGGTCGTTCGTTCAAATCCCAGCCACGGCACCTCCTGCCTGGAGTTTGCATGTTCTCCCTGTGCCTGTGTTTCCTCCGGGTACTCCGGTTTCCTCCCACACTCTAAAGACATGCTGGTAGGTTAATTAGATCCTGTCAAAATTGGCCCTAGTATATGTATGAATGTAAGTTAGGGCTCTTAGTATGCCCCTTGAGGGTTAGGGACTGATGTAAATTTACCACATCTATACGTAAAGCGCTGCGTAATTTGACAGCACTATATAAGTATCTGAAATGTACTAGCAGCCCTAACACTTATTTTTGCTAGCTATATAATATGCCCAAATCTTCCTTGTTAGAGCGCACATGTGCAAGTATGTCCAAAATAACAAACCAAAAGCCCCCTATGGCACGACAAGACCATGTTCTGTACCAATAAACAGGTCGTGTTCAATGTGTAGCTAGCTATTCTTTTCTACAATCCTCCTAAAAGTAATAAATTGGGCCCCCAATTTATGTTGACTTTGGGCCTTTACTGGCAAATATATATTTGCCAATCTCCTATACACAGTATATCTGCAAGCATACATTCACCAATGCCAAATCTACAATAGAACTGCAACAAATATTTGCGAATGTCATATACACAATGGAGCCGCATGTAAAATTGCTATGGTGCACAAATAAACGCCAAGACGGCTGTTGGAGGAGGCGCTAGAGCAGCTGTCATACTGTCATGACGTTTGCGGAAAGACGTTTGCACACACCCGGAAGTGGGGAGTGTGAGTGGATGGGAGTGTAGTTAGGAGAGTTTAGTGGTAATTTGCAAGTCTATTTTTTAGTTTTGTGAATTGTTCTTTTGTGGAATTCCAGACCACATCTGGACATGGCGAGATCGCTGTTCACCAAGGAGCTGATCCTCATTTGCTGGGGAAACATTACTAATTGTTGTATTTTCAGTTGAAAACATGTCCAATTCCTAGATCCATTGAGGTACATAGCAGAGGTTCAAAGTTCTTCCTAACTATACAGGTGGCACAAACACAAGCATACACCCAGGGCCACTATTAGATATCATGGGGCCCCGTACAGCATACCTGACAGCCCCCCACCGCCAGAGAAAATATCCAAATTATATTTATGGTAACAATACACTAAAAACAATATTAATGGACATAATCCCAACCATTTTCCTGTGAAATCTAAATGATAAAACTGTACTGAGTTCATAAATAAAGCTGTGTGTGTAATTGAGGTGTAATTGAGGTTTTGGGGCTCATGGGTGCTGTGGCCTGTAGAGTGGGAATCAGTGGTTTGTTTTTGTGACTATCGCCGTTTGCAGGCAACCTATGTTACACTATGGAATTGCTGCAGGTCATAATTTGACAAGCATATGGGTGCAGGTGTACAGCCCTGAACACAGACAGAGAGCATTCAGGGCCACTTCCCCACGCCTTCACACCTGTCAGATTAAAACCTGTGTTCATACAGCTGCTGTGTCCCCATAGTGTAACAGGTGGCTCTAGCCACATAAACATCCCACTCATTCATGCTGTACAGGCCAGAGGACCTGTGTAAATGGGGCATTTTTTACTTTTTTTCTTTTTTTTTTTTTTCCTCAGCTCGTTAATTTCAATGGCCTGCCTAATGTGTGGGAACATGCAAAAATACTGCAGGCATATTATTTTAAAAGTGTGTTGCACCTAACCGTGCACATCTGCAAAGGGCATTGCATTTTTTTGCTGTGCTGGAAAATGTGTGTTCTTGCATGCGTTTCTGCACCACCAATGGTGTGAACAAGTCCTAAGGGCCAGTTCACACTATAGAAACAGTCTAGATGTGTTCCTGATGCGTTTTTGCATGCCCTTTTGGCATGCATGTTTAGTGTGTTCCAGTACATTTTGGATGCGTTTTGGACACGTTGCATTGCATTTTTGTATCCCTTCCAGTTAGTTTTTTCTACTTTCTTTTTATTCAATTTAATTAGGGACATGTGCGTTTTAGTACATTCAAGGACGTTTCAATGTGTTCCAGTACAGTTCTGTGCAGAAACAATGCAGTGTGGTCAACTTTGTTTACAGCACCTGCAATGCACTGAAAATGCAAGCGCTGATGTGAACTATGACATTGACAACCATATAACCTTCTTTCTGTGCGTTTGTGATGCCGAAAAAGCAACTGAAACACATGTAGTGTGAACTGGTCCTAAAGATTATTAGAGGTAAGGGAACCGGACTGACCAGGGATTGTGAATTCAATCAGACTAGTGGTGATATACAATCAGCAATCGTATAATAATGTGAGATCTGAGCTGAAGCTGATAGAAAATGAGACACATTCACTTGATGAGTAAATAGTTAAAAAGAGTGGGGCGGTGATCCATAGATTTGCATATGGGACAGGTGATGATGGGGAGGGGGAGGTGGTCAAGTTGTATAAGGAGACAGATTTAAAAGAAGAGAAAAAAGTTACAATGAAATATACACAGCATGAAACTTGCACATTTCCTAATTGGCAGAAGAACAGGACGCAGGTAACATTCATCCACTTTCTAGTCATTACGCAAAATCATAATTGATTGATCAATATTCCTGGCACTGACACAACCCAGAAAATTGATCTCCATTTTTTAACGTTCATAAATGTCAAGGAGCTTATAATCTAAGGGCAGAAACTCAGCCATGTAACTAGGTCCAATGAACCTAACAGCATGTCTTTTGAGTGTTGGCAGAAACACATCCATACAGGGAAAGCATGCAAACTGGGATGTAGCCATGACTGGGATTAGGACCCATGACCCAAGAGCTGTAAATTCTGAGCTCTAACCACTAAACCACTGTGGGAGACACAGTTTGAGATACAATGTAGAATAGTTACATTGTTTAAAAATGATAAAGCAAGCGCTGGTCAAATGATATAGACTACTAAAATGGTATTACACAAGATAAATATAACCACGAACAGTAGTGCATGAACTCGTGAAAGGTCATCCACCCTTGTGACAGTGTACTACACTATTAAGCACCTTTCTGGCTCCTGTGGCTAAGCTAATTCCTCCCCAGGACCATTTGGGCACCCACCCTGATGGATGGATGGCTGGAGCTGGATGACTAACCCATAGCTGCCAGCATATCGCTGCACCCCCAGATGTGTGATGTGTATAACCCATGCGCATTAATACTTTTGTTCTGGTGAGTGTAGGCCAGTCCCAAGGGTGGTTTACCTTTCACGAGTTCATGCACTACTGTCCGTCACGGAGAAACCACAGGTGCCATTCATAGGCACTCCCTGAGTTGATACTCTCACACGAAGGACATTCCATTATTCAGGAATGATTATATGAACTTATTTTAGCACCATTTACCATTTTACATCATTATTGCAATTATTTGCACTTTTTGGTTTTTACATGCGTTCATTATTGCTCACATGCATTTATAGCGTTGCATTTGACTTTAACATAGAATAGTTACATGAATAAAGAGAATGAAGATATATCATTATATTGGGAAATTAAAAGTATCCAAATTATTTGAGATATAAGTGTGAAAATGTTCAACATTTGAAAATAGAATGTATGACATTCATTAGTAAATGCATTAGTTGTCTGATCATTTTGGAGAAACAGCAAAAACAAAAAAAACAAAAAAAACAATTGTAATATAGGTGTACTATTTGTTACAGTCTAAATATTCTCTTTTGCTAACACAAAAACGCCAATGCTATAAAGCCTGCGATTGTGCACCATCTAGCGAACATATCCGGTATTGCACCTAAAAATGTGCCAGGCGGGATTCCACATTTACTAATAGCAAAGTAGACGTTCGTCAATGAGATTGCTAGACGCCGCTCAGAAGACTGACAGGTCTTGATTGATTTAACTGAGTCTGCCTGAATGGTCAGAGTCTGCTAGTAGACTCACGTCTTAGTAAATCAGGGCCCTTATGTCCTGTCGGGGATTAGATCCCCAACCACCAACATATTATTTAATCTACAGTCAGAAACAAATATAAGTATACATTAAAAGAACTGGCTCTGTGCCCTCCTGTCTGTATTTCTTGAAGCACTGGGAAATATTAATTGTACAGATCAGTGGCAGTGCAGATAATTTACTTACGAGAGGAAGAATTTCACCCATTAGACTGTCATGGAGACATAGAGCTAAGCTTGGTAAATTTCTTTTTTTTTTCCCTTGAAGCTATCCACTCCTGGTATATCATCTATCAAAAAATTCTTACAGTAAGCCATGGTTCACATATGTGCGTTCCTGTGGGCTGCATTTTGCGGGGGCACAAGAGCCCATTCATTCATGGACTCCCATGCCCCGGGACACGCAGGGAAGAAGTCCCTGCACTTCTTTGGAAACCACAGCCCGTGTGGGAACCTCGGTTCCCAGTGCGGTTGCGATTTCCAATGCGGGCTGCATGCCATTAAAACTAATGGCACCCACCCGCGGGTCCGCATTTTCTGTGTTTTTGTGCGGATCCACAGCAGAATCACCCACACAGATGTGAACCTAGCCCAGGGGCGGACTGACCATTTGGAAACTCAGGCACTGCCCGAGGGCCCGGGGTCAGTAGGGGGCCCCATGAGATGCCCCAGGTACCTTTTTCATAGGCTTTTTTGAGTTTGGGCAAGGACACAGGGGCTCCATGATCCCCTATTGCCTGGGGGCCCCATGAGTTGTCAGTCCGCCCCTGACCTAGTCTAAACCACTGATGAAAAATATGCAGGGAGTGCCACTGCTGAGCTCCTTCTAAAAATGCTAATTGACTAGAGTTCAGCTTCAGTTTGTTCTAAACTGTGTGTATCTAAATCTGCAAATCCAGCTAACACTCCCCTCCCAGACTGACAATGCTGCTGTCCAAAGGTGCCCCTGTGCTCCTTCCTCCAGAGTGGGGGTACTCTATTACAGGAGGTGTGTTACTGGCCAGATCACCAGGTGAAAACAGAGGGGCAAAAGGCCTAAAAAAAGAAAACTAATGCAGCCACCACATCTAATGATTGATAAGCTGCAATATGTTACATTTTTGGTTTTAGGTTTGTTACCACTTTAATGAGTACTTACTGCAGATCAGTCTGTATTCAACAGTCAATAAAGGATATACCGTATTTTTCGCTCCATAAGACGCACTTTTTCCCCCCCAAAAAAGGGGGGAAAATGTCAGTGCATCTTATGGAGCGAATATAAAGCGGCCGGTCCGGTATTTCTGCCGCCACCATGTCAGAATACTGGGCCGGCCGCTCTGCTGTTCTCTCCTGCAGGGCCTTACCTGTTCCTCGCTCCAGCGCTGCACAGTCTTCCCGCGCTGGCTTCTGTGACCGCCGGGTGCCCACTGCGCATGTGCGAGGCCATTCACAAAGCGCAGGGCTTCTCGCGCATGCGCAGTGGGCACCCGGCTGTCACAGAAGCCGGCCCTGGAAGAAGAGGGAAGGACAACTCCGCAGAAGTGGGAGCGGGTACCTGTCAAATTCAGGTACCCGTTCTCCCTCCCTCCCCAAAGGTCAGCAGTCTCTGGTCATCTCCTGCACTGTCTGCAGTCTCTGGTCATCCCCTGCACTGTCTGCAGTCTCTGGTCATCCCCTGCACTGTCTGTAGTCTCTGGTCATCCCCTGCACTGTGTCCGCAGTCTCTGGTCATCCCCTGCACTGTGTCCGCAGTCTCTGGTCATCCCCTGCACTGTGTCCGCAGTCTCTGGTCATCCCCTGCACTGTGCCCGCAGTCTCTGGTCATCCCCTGCACTGTGTCCGCAGTCTCTGGTCATCCCCTGCACTGTGTCCGCAGTCTCTGGTCATCTCCTGTACTATGTCTGCAGTCCATTGGTTCAGAATATTTTTTTTTCTTGTTTTTCACCTCTAAAACCTAGGTGCGTCTTATGGAGCGAAAAATACGGTAATAACCAAACCCAAGCTCACACTTTATAATCAGTTACAACAAACAGTTTTGTTCCTTTTGGGATAAAGGTTTCACATAAACTAAAAAGCTGATCATTGCAACCACCCCCGTCAGTGGTAAATGGTTTGTCTCATCCATGGAAACTTATACACCTGGAAGAAAGCTTGTTCTTTTGAAAAACAACAGACTTGCTGGATCACCAGCTGAAAATAAAAGAAAGAAGCCCTAAAAAAGAAAGCAAATGCAGCCGTCACATGTAAGAATTGGTAAGCTGCAATAGAATAAATAAATATTTGGTTTTGGGTTTAATATAGCTTTAAAATCAAAAGATACATAAATAGTTTGGTCTTTCTTTGGACATTTTTTTTGTTTCAATATTGTGCTTTATAAATGAGTGTTGTGTATACATGGGATCCACTGTAACATGCAATACATAAATATGGTACAGTATGTATGGTACAAGGGAGTCAATTCACTAAGTGCCTGTTCACATATATGCAGATTGGATGCTGTTTGAAATGCATCCAATCCGCATGACATGTGAAAAACATTGCTTCCTATGGTGCCTGTTCACATACACTATATTGCCAAACGTATTGGTCGTCCTGCCTTTCCACGCACATGACCTTTAATGGCATCCCAGTCTTAGTCCGTAGGGTTCAATATTGAGTTGGCCCCGCCCTTTGCAGCTACAACAGCTTCAACTCTTCTAGGAAGGCCGTCCACAAGGTTTAGGAGGGTGTCTATAGGAAGGTTTGACCATTCTTCCAGAAGCGCATTTGTGAGGTCAGGCACTGATGTCGGGGGAGAAGGCCTGGCTCACAGTCTCCGCTCTAATTCATCCCAAAGGCATTCTATGGGGTTGAGGTCAGGACTCTGTGCAGGCCAGTCAAGTTCCTCCACCCCAAACTGGCTCCTCCATGTCTTTATAGACCTTGCTTTGTGCACTGGTGCGCAGTCATGATGGAACAGGAAGGGGCCATCCCCAAACTCTTCCCACAAAGTTGGGAGCATGAAATTGTCCAAAATGTCTTGGTATGATGACACCTTAAAGAGTTTCCTTCACTGGAACTAGGGGGCCAAGCCCAACCCCTGAAAAACAACCCCACACCATAATCCCCCCTCCACCAAACTTTACACTTGGCACAATGCAGTCAAGTACCGTTCTCCTGCCAACTATCAAACCCAGACACAATGTTCAAAACAACAACTAGAGGAACTCTGCACTGGCCAGGAAGTAAAAAGTATACAATGCATCAGCCAGAAAATGTTCTCCTTTGAGCTCAGGAATGTAAATAAATTGTAACATTTCATCAGAGGGAGATCGTTTTGTGACTGAAGGCATACTACAATGATTTCATAATTTCACAATATTGCTGTGTGTCTGTTAGCCTGCAAAAAAAATTTGTAAAAAATGAGCGCAAAAAAAAAAAGTGCTAAATATTGCAAAACATAAATATTTAACGCATTTGGTAAATAACACATTTTTTAGTGAATTGACTACTTCTGAGACAAATTATTCAAAAATGATGCAGTATTTATATCTTAGTGAGTTGACTCCAGGAGAACATAACATTAAATAATATATTGAGTATATCTGTAATTTTTTCATAAGCAAATATAAAATAAAAAATACACTAGCAAGAATCACTGACATTTAATACAAGTATAGCACACACATAAAGCGTTTACATATAGGCGTTCTGAATGGCTCTGCCGCCGATTTCAAAACGCACTGTTAAAATGTCAAATCACTCATCAGTGTGTTCAGGTGCCATTCATTTCAATGGCACCTAAAGACGCGGGGCAATTCTGCCATAATTTTTTGCACAACAAATCACGTTGCAATTGCACAAACCAAATCGCGTATCACCCCAAAAAAGTTCCAGAGCTTCTTTTGGGTGACATGCATCGTGTGATTTGATTTGTGCGATTTTCACATGAAAATCAAGGAAGAATCGTCCCATGTTTAAATGAATAGCACCTGAACACGCTGATGGACGATTTGACGTTTTAACAGCACGTTTTGAAATCGTGGGTAGAATTGTGGCAATTCCACCCGCGATTCAAAATGCCTATATGTGAATGGAACCTTATGATTTTTTGTTTACAAATGTTTTTATTGAGAGAGAGAGACTACAAAAATCTCACAACTTCATGAGGTATAACATAAAAAAAGGCACATAGGTAATGAACAGTAATATAAAACACCATCATTGAAAAATAAAGATCAAGTATAAAAGAGGTAGGCAGCAAGATAGGCAGAACAACCACATAACCAACAAGGATTCAATACAAATCAGTCTATGATAGACCATCAATCGAACAGTAAGTGTTGATGTGTTTTCCAACCATCCCATTTTCCATTGAATAAATGCATCCTATCCAACAATGTATATTGAATACGTTCCATGAGCATTACCATATCGACTCTCCGCAAAACAGAGGCCAAAGGAACCATTGGTAACATCCAATGAAGGGCAATGGCCCATAGGGTAGAGACACAGATAGTGTGAATTAGCCTCATTAGGTTGGCTGGGATCCCCGAAATGGAAGCGCCCAACAAGCAAATTTGCAGAGATAAATCCACCGAAGAACCCGCCAAGGCAGAGGCCACTTCAGAAATCCTACGCCAGATCAAAGAAAGACCGGGACAAGCCCAAAACATATGCACAAGGGTACCAGCAAGGCCACAACCCCTAAAACAGAGGTGCAACATTCCTGGAAACATGACGTAGTCTTGAGGGGGCCTTAGGATTTTAAATAGACCAACAAATACAGCAGCATGGTCCAGCTAAATGATTCAATACAGCCTATACAGAGAATCAGTACCTATGCAGAATTACCAATTATATTATGGGAAGTAAAATAATTGTTACTGCATGCAAAATGATCATCATTAGGTCTATAGGCAATTGTAGGCAACCATAGTTCCACCTTCACGAGGCATTCTGATCATTTTGGGCTTCTCCTGCTTCTCCGCAAATTTAAGGCAGGCAGGGAATCTGCATTAAGGCTTGGTTCACATATGTGCGGGTGGTGCCGCTGCGGATCCGCAGAAAAGGAACAAAGGACTGCGGACCCGTGGGCGGGTGCCATTAATTCTAATGGAACGCTGCCCGCACTGGAAATCGCAACCGTACTGGGAACCGAGGTTCCCATGCTTGCTGAGTTTTCAGAAGAAGTGCAGGGACTTATTCCCTGCGTGTTCCATTCAAATGAATGGGCTCTCGTGCCCACGCAAAACGAGGCCCGCAGGAACGTGGATATGTGAACCGGGGGTAAGAGTGATTACAAGAACTATGCCTGCCACAGTGATGCTACCCCAATCAGCAGAGATATATGTGCAGCAAACCACTATTCGATGCTGTTGGAAATTTCCATTTTGCAGTAGGGCCCTCTTGGGTGGCCAGGATTTGACACTTTGACTATCTGACATTCTTGGAAATGTCCATTTTGGAGGTTTGCCAACAGGATATCTATGCTAATTAAAGTTGTAAGCAGGGTATCTGTGAGTACCCTTAAAGCAGGGGTGTCAAACTGGCGGCCCTCCAGGTGTTGCAAAACTACAAGTCCCATCATGCCTCTGCCTTTGGGAGTCGTGCTTGTAACTGTCAGTCTTGCAATGCCTCATGGGACTTGGAGTTTGGCAACAGCTGGATGCCCGCTAGATTGACACCTGTGCCTTAAAGGATAAGTTCACCTTTGGGAACATGTTACATATTCCAACCATTTTTAGGGTGCTGCATGTAACATGTTCCCAATTCTGCAGCCGCCACCCACTGCCCCCCACAGGGTGCTATGACAGAAGTACAGAGAGAAGTTCCCCATACTAGCTGTCGTGTTTCAAAAAAAGCACGACTGTGTGAGGCTCCACCCACATGGCCACGTCATTCATTTACACTGTTCTGTGAAGGAATGGACTGCAAGTTCCCAGAGCCTTAGTGGCTGCCGGCTTGTAGTCCTCAATGAACTACCACGGTGCTATGGAGCACTGTGCTAGTTCATTGATTCGTCCTCTCAGCGAGTATCGGTTTTCCCGAACAGGATATATCAGCAAGCAGATACACTAACAGTGTGCAGAAGACCTGCATGGCATCAGCGATCTGCTGATCGCTAGTCTGCTGATTGCTGGTGCAATGCTTTGAAGGCTCCTAACACAAAAAAATAACAAATGCACATTTTTTTACCTGCAAAAAATATGCATTTATTATTTTTGTGGAAAGGTGAACTTATCCTTTAATATCTTTTCCTGAGTAGCAGGTGGTGACAGGATTTTCTCAAATTAGCTTGGTGACCCAACAAATCCTTTTCGTGATAAAACATATAAATCCCCCAAAACCAAAATTAAAATCTACTAATATAATCAATTTTATACAATCAAAATAAATATTTATCACTTTAACTAAAAATTGTATTTAAATAAATTCTCTCCCAATTCCATCTCAAAATCGCAAAAAATCCATAACATAAAATTCCATAAAATAAAAGTAAAATAAATAATGAAATATAGAAAATATATATAAAAATCCCAAAGTGTCCAAAATTCAAGTTCCAAATTTTTCACTTCAATCCAGTTAGGCAGAAATTGATTCTAAATATTCCATGATAACCTCAAAAAAAGAAAATCCATAGTGCATTATCTTTTAATATATATGTGTGTACTTCACTCTGTGCAAAACACATATATATTTAGAATCAATTTCTGCCTAACTGGATTGAAGTGAAAAATTTGGAACTTGAATTTTGGACACTTTGGGATTTTTATATATATTTTCTATATTTCATTTATTATTTATTTTTATTTTATGGAATTTTATGTTATGGATTTTTTGCGATTTTGAGATGGAATTGGGAGAGAATTTATTTAAATACAATTTTTAGTTAAAGTGATAAATATTTATTTTGATTGTATAAAATTGATTATATTAGTAGATTTTAATTTTGGTTTTGGGGGATTTATATGTTTTATCACGAAAAGGATTTGTTGGATTGTATACTTTCTAGGGAGAAAGTTGTGACTTTTGGTGAGGGTGGAAGTATAGGAGTTTATTGATTGATTGTTAGCTTGGTGACCCTCCTGTTAAAAGCTGAGCTTTTACCTGAATGACTGTTGCTGTATTTATAATTTCAAATTGAGCTACTTATATTCACTTTATCCATTCATCAATCCTTTCGCTGCAAAAGCCTTTTTTTCACATTCATGTTAAAATTTTGATTTTTAGGCGTGAAGATTACCTAAAACCCCCAAAATATATTTTTTGGAAAGCAGAAACCCTGTAGAATTAAATGGTGGCAGTTGCAATTTGTTATGTCACACATATTTAATGCATTTGGTAAATAACACATTTTTTAGTGAATTGACTACTTCTGAGATAAATTACTCAAAAATGATGTGGTATTTATCTCTTAGTGAATTGACCCCAGGATAACATAACATTAAATAATATATTGAGTATATCTGTGATTTCTCAGTGCTACTGTATAGTGATGGGTTTTATGTTGGGCTGTTCGTGTGTTTGCTGAACACACAGACGGTAAGGGCGTTTGGCGGGCTGTTCGGCCACCATGCCTTACAATGCTCTGTGCCCTGACAGTGCATTTTAATAGGCCAAAGCAATGCTTTGGCCAATCACAGCACGTGATGATGTCACAAGGGGGTGGGGTTAACACAGTTATCACAGTATTTAAGAACTGTCATCCTGGCGCAGTTGTGAGATGGCGGGAGTTGGTGGTGGCGGCGGACATCGTGATTGACATTGGATCTACTTTGGGAGGTATCTTTTTATTTTTGTTTTTAATAAATTACTTGTCAATGACTGTCTCCTGTTATTTTTTACTACACTTTATTTTTTGTAAATGGGTACCGGTACCATGTACCACATACTAATTCACATGGGGGGGGCTGGGGTCTGGGGGCCTCCTTGTTATAGGGAGCTTTCAGATTCCAATAATCCCCTCCGCCAACAGACCCCACAACCACCGGCTACGGTTGTGGGGAAGAGGCCCATATCCCCATCAAGATGGGGACAAGGTGCTTTTGGGGGGAGCCCCCCACCCCAAAGCACCCCCTCATGTTGAGGGCATGTGGCCTAGTATGGTTCAGGAGGGGGGGCGCTCGCTCATCCCCCTTTCCTGATCTGCTGGGCTGCATGCTCAGATAAGAGTCTGGTATGGATTTTGGGGGGACCCCCACGCCACTTAAAAAAAATTGTGGTGTGGGGGTTCCCCTCAAAATCCATGCCAAACCTGAAGGGCTTGGTATTTAAAAAAAAAAAAAATGTAATTGTCGGACAATGCCGGCAGTTCTTTTTACATAGAGCTGTCAACGGGGAACCCCACTGACAGCTGAAACATTATTATTATTATTATTATACAGTATTTATAAAGCGCCAATAGTTCGCTCAGCGCTGTACATTACAAAGGGGGACAGAACATGTGACAGAACAATACCAATACAATGCAAAACATGAGGGGATCGAGGGCCCTGCTCTTTCGAGCTTACAATCACTGCTAAAATACTGCATGACTTCATAATATAACTCAGTATTTTAGTAGCTGAGAGGTATCTTACCGCATACCGCTCAGTAAATCGTCCCTATTTGAAGTTTGCCATTAAACTTTCAGTAGGTTCGAATGTTCGACCGTGAACCAAGCAGGGGGTGTTTGGCCCATCACTACTACTGTACTGTATATCAAACCCATTTTTTCATTAAAAATAACACTGGGTTACACTTATTGCTTTCACAAGAGGACTGACAAACCCACTATGGGATAGCATTCTGCAGGTGGTAGGTTCTCTTTGGGGAGACATCAGTGGTCAATGTAACCTCTGCCCTTTTTTTTACGTTAATCAAGGCCAGGAAATGAAAGCTCTGAACCCAGAGCCCAGAGCTGATCGCTTTTAAGTTCATTCTTTGAAGGAAAAATCACCAAAGAGATATTGGATGGTCTTATGCCACTCTGCTTCTATGCACCTGCCATTATCCTGGCCACCCAAGTGAGACATTATGATGGTCCTGACCACCGAGGAGGGACAGGTAGGCCTGGAACACATGGTTTGGTGGGGAAGGGTGGTCAAGCTGGGAGGAGGGGCATTATGTTACAGTACATTTGGAAGTGATTACTTCCACAAGAAAGCTTACAGTTCAATGAGAAAATACTGCTGCTATAGCGGCTGGGCTTCTGTTTACAGGTTGGTTCTGCCACCAACGTACGCCTTGTACATGATGCCCAGTGTTTTAGCAATCTAAATAACATCCAGTTAGGGTTTACATCTACTGTATTAATATTTTTTTAACAGGTAACATTCACTGAGTTTTAGAAACAACATAAACATCAGTGGCACATATTCTCATAGAGAACAAACTAAATATTGTACAGAAATACCACAGCACATAATGATACATAAACACAAACCAGGGACCAGAGGGACAAGAGCACCAGCAGATTTTGTTTGCAGCTCTTGCAGCTGGAGACTTTGGAAGACTGATGAACCTCCGATTCAGGCACAGTAGTGATATGCAGAGCTGGTATGGTCACCAGGTGTGCACCAGAGTAAGACAGGAAGCTGGGATGGGAGACAGGAGCAATGTCATAGGAATAGCCGGGGTCATCAACGGGCAGACAGCGAGGTACCAAATCATAAACAAGCCAATGTCAGGAGCAGAGCCGAAGTCAGGAACAAGTATCACGCAGAAGAGTAATCAGAGTCAGGTCAGGAACAAGCCGGGTCAGCAACAAGGAAATCACACAGGAACAAGCAGGAAACGGGGAACAGCTGAAAACCAGTCAGCACTCAGCACAGGCAGAGGCACCTTTTAAATTGTCCATCTGACGCCAATCTTCACTGTACGTGTGTGCGATCGCGCATTTCTGTGCACATGCGTGCTTCTATTCGCCAATCGTCTCCACGGGATTCCCTTACAGGTCAAAACAGTTGAGTATACACAAGCACTTTGGTCCACAACCACAATTACAGGTCAATGCCAGTAGAGCCATCCAGAAGGAAGGGGCATAATACAGAAATATAAAAAGGTAATGACCAATAGCCCTTATGGACCTAGAGAGAGATAAAAATGGGGGGGGGGGAGGCAGTAGGGAAGGGAGAAGAGGGGAAGGAGGAGTAGAATAAAAAGGTGGGAGCAGGAAAGAGGGATCCCTAGTTGCCTACATGTAGGCATTTCTAGAAGCACTGGGTACTAACAACGCCATTGGATGTATCATACTTTCTTTCATCTCATCTCTTGCCTCTACCTATGCCGTCCATATCTTCATACATTTTTTAGGGCAATTGCATCCCAAATAGGTAAGTCTGTAAAATGGTAAAACTGCATTAACCATAGATCTCCAGTGCTGCAGAGTAGGTGGGTCAGATAGTGTCCACTTAGAGAGAATAGTATTTCCAACGTACAAAACTGTATGAAAGATATAGGTGCATCCACCAGAGAGTTGCTTCCTTGTCTCTAACACAAGAACAAGTGATTATAGCTGGGCATTGCACACAAGACAACTCTAGCTTAGGTACAAATAGGAATTCCAAATCTGTATCCTGGTCCACCAGTTCTCAGAAATTATGTATTTCGGGGAGACATGGACTTGAATCTAAGGTAAAACTACTCCAAAAGGTCCCCCAGGCACACACCTCCCATAGAATAGAGCCCCCTCAAACGCTAGGGCCCATATGCAGTAGGCAAGAGGCTAGCCTGCACTCCTCACAAAAGAGAAATAGATTTTTTACAATGTGTTTTGTCAACAGTATCCTATATTCCCGAGAGCAGTATGAGAGGATCTATGGGGATCACCAAACCGCTCTCCGCATTGATGTCAGCTACTACTTCCCAAGAGAATTCTTGTATTAGTGAGCAGGATCATACCATACGAATAAGGTATGAATTATTATTATTAATGGTATTCTAACAAGTAAGTCAAACATTGTCTATTATGTTTTGTTGCTTATTCAAGCAGTTTCTTTGAAAGAAAAGAAGCTACCTAGATTAACAGCAACCATCTTCAACATCATAAAACAAGTCAAGCTACATAACTAGCTACTACTAGCTATACCATGACCTGGAAGAACCTTTCCAGATAACTTAGTTGTCAATCGTGTGTCTAATATTGCTGATTTGTTAAAATACTCTCTCTTTTCTTATATATTCCTGCTCAAAAACAAAGCAAAGGTTATGATGAATCAGACAAGTTGGAGTTTTTTCATTATTCAAGGTTTTTCTGATGTGCCAGAACACCAGGTTGTCACCTTTGTGTTTATTCTTCTCACTTACCTCCTTGCTCTCATTGGAAACCTAGTCATTCTTCTCTTGGTGTACACCAACCCTCATCTTCACACTCCCATGTACATCTTCCTTTGTAACTTAGCTATCTTGGATCTGTCATGTTCTACAGTTACGCAGCATAAAATTCTTGCCATGTTTGTAACAGGAAATAAACAGATTTCTTTCTATTCTTGTATGTCTCAGATTTATTTATTTTCATCTTTCACCGCTATCGAGCTGTTCCTTCTGACAGCGATGAGTTATGATCGATATATGGCCATCTGCCAACCCTTACATTATGTGACGGTCATGAGCTCTGAACGTTGTTCAGCGCTGTTCTCGGTGAGCTGGCTGACGGGATTTATCGCAGTTATACCATACATTGTGTTGTTGTTACAGATTTCTTGCTATAAGTGCAATATTATCAATCACTTCTTCTGTGATATCAAACCAGTTATGGAACTGTCTTGCAGTGACACTTTTGCACTGGAAGTCTTGATTTTCACGGAAGGTATATTCTTTTTAAGCCTAACCCCATTTGTTCTCACCTTTATCTCTTATGTCTTTATTATTGTTACAATTATGAGGATCCCTACCAACTCAGGTAGACGTAAAGCCTTCTACACTTGCTCATCACACCTGACAGTGGTCATTCTTCTTTACGGGACCCTTCTCTGTCAGTACCTGAGGCCAGCTTCAAGTGACAATATAAATTCCAATAAAGTGTTCTCGCTTTTCAACACAGCTCTAGTTCCGGTATTAAACCCCATTATATACAGCCTGAAGAATGAAGATGTGAAAATAGCCCTAAAAGGAACATTGATGTGTTTTAAGACGAGCAATAAAAAAATGAATAACATGAAACAAATCAATGAAAAAATAGTAGCACGCTCTTGGAGGTCCCCCCCTGGTATCCCTTGACCTCCTGAAGGCCAAGCTGACCCGGATTATGGTCAATGAACATTTGACCTCTTTTCTTCATGATAGGTTGGCCTACTTTGAAAAAACCTGGGATCCTTGGATGAAATATCGCTCACCACAATCCTAGGCTGGATGATGGACAATATAGAGAATCTATATACAGTTCACGTCTTGTACCCAGTGCCTGGTTGCCACCGGTTCCTCCTCCTTCACGCGTCCTTTCTTCTTCATTCTCCCTCTCTATTCTTTTTCTAGTTCTCTTTTCACTTTTCCCTTCTCTCTTTTCTTCCTTTCTTTCCTTTTATGTTTCTTTCCCTGGTATTGGATATGGTTAATTAAAGGCCATGGGGGGTGTCTCCCCTTATGGCCTGTTGATTATTGATCCTCCATACAGGTTATGGTAGTCTCTGACGCCAGGCCTGACAAAAGTTTCATTTTAGTTTTCATTCTCTCTTTTACCTTATTGTTACGGGCGTCACATTTATAAGTCCCTATGGGACCCTTGTGGCTATCATTGACTGACAATTGTCCTGGAAAATTGTATTTGTGTATTGCTTGTATCAGCCCTGACTGGCGGCAGTTTATGGAAAATGGATGTATAATTTTCTGGATTGGCTTGTAACTCCTTTTATAAATGTATAAACATCATTGAAATGAAAAAAATTGTAAATGTTACAACGCATCTAAATCCTGCTATGAAATACATTTTATTTGAAAAACAAAAAATTCTTAACCAGAGATATTCCCTTCTTGGTATGGCAACCAAATAATGGGGTTATGGGTTTGGAATTACTGGGAAGAGTACAACCAACTTGTAGGCAGGTGCAGTCTATTTTCTCTACTGGTGCTCGTCCGGAACAGTACTGCAGCTGGAGGGGAGGTCAACGGAAACTTCTCTTTATGGTTCCCTCAGTTCCCAGGAGCAGTGTTCCAGCTGGCTATACTGCATCTAGGTTACCCTTGTTGCCATCTTGGGTCACGCAGAGTCTTTTTAAGTCCCTGCCCCCCAGGTTTTGGCACACATTTGTGAAGTGGCTAGTGTAGGGAGAACTGCTCTTTAAGTTCTTTATTACATTGGTTTCTGTATCACAAGCATCAGTGTCATTACTACTGCTGCACCACACTGCACCTATCCCACAAACTGCCTTCATCTAAAGCAGACCAAGAAGTCGAATAATGACTTTAAAGCGGACCTTGCTGTGAATAATACCTATATGGCAGCTCCCACCCCACTTATCCTAAATCCCTGTACAAAAAAAATAAAAAAATGCAAGAATGCCTCCTTAGATCATGGATTTCAGCCCATTTGACTACAAAAGGGTGATGCCACTTAGCTGTACCTACGGAATCCTGGGAAAGCTGAGGATCCCAAATCTTGCAAGTATGCTCTCCTAAACATTGCAGGGGCAACTTTCCACAAGATGTGGGCTCCCAAGTTTTTCTAGGATCATGCTGAAATGGGCTGGAAGCTAGAGTCTAAGGCAAGTACTTTTTTCTTTATTTAAATAATTTTGTTATGCCTAGTGATTTAGGATTGGGGATGGATTGGGAACCAAATGATAGGGATAGGAGTTTGGAATTATTTGGATGAGTAAAACCAACTGCCTTCTTCTAAAGAGGATCAAAAAGTTATTTTCTTTTCTATTCTGTTCTTTAAATGTCTATTCTATTCTGGTTTATTCTATTCTTTTCTATTCTATTCCTTTATTTTCTATTCTATTTAATTCTATTCTGTTTTATTCTATTCTATTTGTAGCACCCTCTAGTGTGCTGCTAGTGTTAGTGTAGGTACATTTAATATATTATGACTCATGGCAGCTGTGTAAATAGGTTGGGTGACTGCAGGTCAACATTAGTCTATAGTCAACCTGAGTGACTCAGCAGGTTGGCACTTTATCGCCTCCGCCTGGTTCTGGAGGACCATGGAAGCTTCCAGAAGCCAGTGGGCAGGAGGGGTGGAGACATGTTTATGAAAGTCTGGCCAATCCCAGGTTTGGAGGCCCTGGTAGTATGGTAAGGCTAACCCATAAATATGAGTGCTAGCGGGGCGTGTCCAAGATGGCGACCGGAGCGGCCGCATAATCCGGAGCTCCGTCGCCGACCTATACAATCCACCGCCATCCGTGCTGCTGCGGACCACGGCGGAGCGGCTGGATCCTTAGGTGCTTCCCCTGTGCCTGGGAGAGAGGCCCCGGGGGATATCTCCGCCATCTGTGGCGGCGGATGCGTGCGGCCTAGCGCGGCCACATGGTCCGGGACTCCGGAGGTTTGTGTCTGCATCCGCTGCCATCCGGGCGGCGGCAGATCCTCCTGGGACATCGGTGACACCCTCTGCATCCCCTGGACCTGGGGAAGAGGCGGCGCAGCATATTGCCGTTCCCTGTGGCTGCGGCCTACTGCATCCGGTCCGGACCTCCTGCCCCTCACATCCGAGCCACGGTGAGTGCAGGAGGCTGGTGGATACTGACCATCCTGTCCACCTTTGGTGACTCGGGAGATGGGACTCCCGCCCACCACTCCAGGGACCCCGTTCCTCTGTGATTGAGGCCTTTGCTGGGCCCAGAAACCCACTGAGGCCTATATACTGCCCTGGAGGGGTGCATGGGCTGACTAGATTTGCCCTGTTGGACTCTTAGGCCATCATGAGGGATCCTCTGTTCTATACTTGCCCCCCCGTTCCTCCCAGATCCTGGAGCTATTAATGGGGTGCACCACGGCCTATGTCCACTCTACATCCTCATAGCTTGCTAACTGTATTTACAATATAAAGTTTTTTCGGATAAGCTTGACAGCGTTTATGTAAATACAACCCTAGACCTGATTCGGGCGTTATAGGTCCCCTGGGGTCAATATCTCCTTTTGTTATCCTATTTCCAGTTGATCACCCCCGGGAGACTCTCTGTATGCCGTCCACCAAAAAAAAGAAGGGACAAGCTCAAAAGTCCCTCACTACATATCTACTTAAGACACACGAGATTTGCAACATGTCTCCAGGTGACGCAGAACGAGCATCCCCATCCGAACCCATGCGGGATATCACAGCTCCTTCATTAACTCTGGTCAGTGAAGATGCACAGCAACTTACAAAGGGTGACCTGGAATCTTGCTTGGAAACCATGTACACCAAACTGGCCGCCAAATTCCAATCAGAATTACACAAAAGCACTAATGTTCTCTCTCAGGAAATAGCCACATTGGGCTCTAGAACCGATCGCTTGGAAACTAAACATGATGAACTTAGCCTGGCCTATGAGGACCTTTCCAGAGAACATGATCATCTACAAACGGCCTTTTTACAATTGCAGGCACAGGTTGAGGACCTTGATAATCGCAACCGCAGAAATAACCTGCGAGTCAGGGGAATTCCGGAATCTGTATCTGATCTCTCACAAACCGTTACCAAGCTATTCAAATCTCTCCTTCCGGATCGCATCCCCGGGTCCTTTGCCTGTGATCGCATCCATAGAGCCCTGCGCCCTAAACCCCCTAGTGATAAACCGCCTAGGGACATTGTTCTGTGTCTAAAGGATTTCCTGACCAAAGAAGACATACTCAGAGCTGCTCGCAATACTCCAACGATCTCCTTTGAAGGCTCGGTTTTACAAATTTTTCCAGATGTTTCTCCGGCTACATTGGAGAAGCGCAGGAAAATGAAGGAGGTTACAACGGCTCTCTTTTCAGCTCGTATCCGTTATAAATGGGGCTTCCCTTTTAAGTTGATAGTTCCACATAATGGGAGCACATATATTGCTACATCCCTTCCTGAAGGCAGAGAGATCCTGACCAAGTTGGGCCTGGCGGATGCCCCATCGCCTCAGCGTCCTCCCCCTACACCTCGTGTCTCTCCTATCTGGCACACTCCATCTCCACGGAGGGACAGGAGGAGGGCCCGACAAGAACTAGGCTGATGGGACCATGCCTTCCTGCCTATTATTACTTGCATCGATGTTCCTGGTCTGTGGTTTCCCTTGATTGGGATAGGAGGCAACCCACAGGGTTTCTATTTTTCAGCATCCCCTACACCTTGGGGTTATGTGTTTTTATGGACGCTGTTGTGCTGTTTCTGTGTTTATATAGACTATGTATGCTCTCTCGTTGATAACTGGATGTGTTTAAGTCTAACAAGGGTCTTCGGGCCCTCTGAATATCGCCCACTGATTCATGGTCTCACAACTCTTGGACACGTTACCCCACCCTGCCTCCTGACATGACCGGAGGAATCACCGCCCGATTGTGGGGTGACGGCTCCGTTTTTCATGTGTTATGGAGACAGGGTTTGGGCCCGATTGGCCCTTTGATGTTGAAATTTTTTGTTTTTTCAGGTACAGCTAATTGCATACCTGATCCATGTCTCTCAGTTACTCTTTTCATTGTCGAAGCTATCGTTGCTTCACTTTTACTGTTTTTTGTCTTTTTTTTCCTCAAAACTTTAGTACATGATGTTGGCTTGATGCCGGTGTGTGGACGTCACGACCCCCATTTTGGGGTCTGGATGTCCCCCAGACTGGTAATGCTACCCGTAAGTCTATTTGTTATGGACTTGAAGGTCCTTACATCTAGCCAAATAATTCGAGTATATGTCTTGTCAATGTGTATTTTTTTGCTGATAGTAATAATTTTTGCATATTATGGTGATTATGATGATATCTCGCATAATGTCCAGGGTTTCAATTCGCCAAACAAGCGCAAAACAGCCTTTCTCCAGTATAGGCGATTAGGGGCTAAACTTATTTTATTGCAGGAAACACATTTTGCAGCCGCAAAACACCCGACATATTTTCACAAATCTTATAGACAAGGGTATTATACTTTACACTCCTCCAAGAGTAGAGGGGTGGCCATTTTTCTGCATAATTCAATCCCCTTTGAGGTTCAACATGTGTACCGTGATCCAGACAGTAGGTTTATTATTCTTAAGGGCACCCTTTCAGGCCGAGAATTTACAATAGCAAATGTTTACGCACCGAATTCGGCACAAGCTACCTTTTTCTCAAAATTTTTTGATGTTCTTGATAGATTTTTGTCACCCCATCTATTGGTGGGTGGTGATTTCAACCTGGTAGCAAATCCTCTTTTGGACCATAGCTCACCCTTGCACTCTTCCCACGCCTTCCCAAAATCACTTACTAAAAGACTAGAGGCCCTCCAGTTAGTAGATGCCTGGAGGGCGCATAATGTAGGAGCTAGAGAATATTCATTTTATTCTCACCCACATGACTCTTATGCTAGATTAGACTATATTTATTGCACCCCTATTTTATTAGCAAACTCTAGGATAGCTAACATCCACTTGAGTCCTTGGTCGGATCACAATATTATAGCCTTGTCTATCACATGTATGGGACTTGCACCCACTCCCTTCTCATGGAGACTCAATGATTCTATGCTTACGGATGTTGACTCCCGCCCTGAAGTAGCTGCATCTATTTTGGAATATTTTCAATCTAATTCGACTCCTGATATTTCTCCAGCCACATTATGGGTAGCCCATAAGGCGGTCCTACGAGGCCGCCTTATTTCTATGGCTTCATCCGGAAATAGAAAACGATGGCAGCAAATTCTGCTTCTTACCCGAGAATTGGAAGCACATTACCGAAGTCATATTGCTAACCCATCTCTTCTTAATAAACAGTTATTATCTCAAAAGCGCTTAGAATTGAATACTCTGCTATCCCAAAAAACTGAAAAAGCTCTCCGCTGGACAAAAGCCTCGTTTTTGTTACATAGCAACTCGGCTTCCACTATGTTTGCAAGGAAACTGAATCACTCCATGCGCCCCCCACATATTTATAAATTGCGTACTAACTCGGGTGCTATCTCATCTCTGCCTCAGGAGGTTTTGGGCATTTTTGAAAACTTTTATTCTAACCTATTAGCCCCTCCACGGTCGGACTCTGTTTCACCAGCAGCCTCGTGGCTGGATTCTATACCCCTCCCTGCTCTCACACCTTCTCAAGTTGCTTCTCTTAATGCCCCCTGCACTCTGGAGGAGATAACTCGTGCAATTAGCGCCCTGAAAAGCTCTACTGCGCCAGGTCCAGACGGGTTCACTGCTAGTTATTACAAACATTTTGCCTCTACTTTGGCTCCCTATCTGATAACTTTATTTAATGATGTTTTGCAGGGGGGTAGGTTCCCGGAGGAGATGCTGTTGGCTAACATGTCTTTAATACCCAAACCACAGAAAGATCACAGCTTACCACAAAATTATAGACCAATCTCAGTAATGAATAATGATCTGAAAATATTTAGCCGCATTTTGGCGGACAGGTTGGTTCCTATTATCTCCTCTTTGGTCTCTCCGGACCAATCTGGATTTATCCCAGACAGATTTATCACTGATAATATTCGCCTCACGCTCAATGTTATTCAAGATGCCAATTTACATTCTAAAGAGGTCCTGCTGATGAGTCTGGATATAAACAAGGCCTTTGACAGTGTTCTTTGGCCCTATATGTTTTCCTTGCTACGAAAAATGGGCTTTAATGACGAATTTTTAGCCGGTATACACGCCTTATATGACTCTCCGAAGACAAGAATACGGCTCCCTCGCTGCAATTCAGACTTTTTCACATTGGGTAGAGGTACCCGTCAGGGCTGTCCCCTTTCACCCCTTTTATTTGCACTGGTGTTGGAACCCTTGGCAGTAGCGATCAGATCACACCCGGATATTTCAGGCTACCCATTGTTAGTCTCACAATTTAAAATGAGCATGTATGCTGATGATGTTATGCTTTTTCTTACTAACCCGTTGACTTCATTGCCTAATTTATGTGTCATACTGAATGATTTTGCTATAACGTCAGGTCTTACTGTTAATTTTACCAAATCGGTGGTTATGCCGGTTAATATTCCTGATTCCCTAAGTGCATCTCTCCGCAGTTCTTTTCCATTCTGCTGGTCTACAGACCGGATATCCTATTTAGGTATTAATCTCACTCCCAGTTATTCAGATATGTTTGCTGCTAATTATCCACCGTGAATATCACGTCTATCTACTCTACTGAGGATTTGGCATGGTTATCCTATTTCCTTCTTGGGTAGAGTCACGGCTGTTAAAATGAATATTTTGCCTAAACTTCTTTATCTTTTTAGAGCACTTCCAGTTCCAGTCTCAAAAACGTTTCTGAACCAATTTCAGCGGACCATTAATAATTTTATCTGGGGTAATAAGCGTGCACGTTTTGCCTCAGCGATTTTATACCGCTCACAACGGACTGGAGGCCTCGGTCTTCCCAATTTTTGGCTATATTACCTTTCGGCTCGTTTTGCGCAGCTATCACAGTGGGCAACTATTAACTCTCAGATCCCATGGGTCAAATTTGAATCTCAGTCCATACGCCCATTCTACTTACCGAGCATTTTGTGGTCCAGGGTCTCTCCACGTTCACTTACCTTTTATAACTCCATAGTGACCCATTCAATGACACTTTGGTCCACATACAAATTTAAATTAAATTTGGTCTCTCCTATTCCCCCCGGTATTTCATTTTTTGGTGATCCAACTTTTGCACCAGCTTTTTCTTCTCCTCAACTGTTTCGTTGGTGGTATGATCAATCTCTTATCAGATTATCTGATTTTCAAAGAGGAGGATCTTACATTACCTTTGATATGCTGCGCGCGCTTTTTGATATTCCCCTTCGCGAGTACCATCGTTACCGACAGATTAGACACTTTTTTGAATCACATTTTGGCCTTACACCGTCTTCTCTGGTTTCCTTTTTTGAACGTACCAGCCGTGACTCTCCCAGGGGTAGGGGTCTTATTTCCAATTTTTATCACCAATCTTTACTTTGTCTTTTTCATACGCCTCTGTTGTACCGACAAAGGTGGGAGGAGGATAGTGGTACCACTTTTTCAGATGAGGATTGGGATTCCATGGTGGATAATATCTGTAAAAGCTCTCGATCTCTTTCGGTTCGTGAAACGGCCCTTAAGGTTTTAACTAGATGGTATTATACCCCATCAAGACTACATAGATTGTACCCACAAACGTCCCCTCTATGTTTTCGAGGCTGTGGTTTTACAGGCACTTTGGTGCATATATTTTGGGATTGCCCGTCCATATCTTTGATTTGGCTCAGGATATCCGAGGTGGCCACCTCACTGGCGGGTACCCCAGTATGCTTATCTATTCAGATTTGCCTATTGGGGGCTCATATCCCAGGGGTCCCTGATGCCATTATGAGATTGATACATACTATTTGTATTGCCACTTTATGGTCTATTGCCTTACACTGGAGATCCAATGCTGTACCTTTGGCCTCCATCCTACACAGAATTGATGCTGTAATGCTCATGGAACGCATTCATTATACTCTGCTGGATAAGATGCACTTATTTGATAAAAAATGGGAGTCATGGAGGGATTATAGACATTTATTGCATGATTGATAACGTTTTCAGTAAACAATGACTGACAGATACTGTTGACAGACGTATCATTCAATTTCTCTTATTAACGTATTTCATGTACTTGCAATCTACTTTTCTTCTGTTTCTTCTCTTCATTATTATGATATATTTTTCTGAATTGTACTTTTCCAAAGTGCCTTGTTTTTGCTGTTAATATTTGAAAATGTGATGTTATTTTATTGTCTACTTATATTCAATAAAATCGTTTGTAAACAAAAAAAATATGAGTGCTAGCAGGGGAATCGGGTGGAAGATGAAGTGCTAAGGAGGATGTCAGTGGCCAGAGAGGGGTCACCTAGATCTAGGGTGGGCTGGGCTTTGGCTGGATCAGGAGGATCCATTCAACATCGCGGTTTAAACAGGATCATTGCCGGGGAATGGTGGGAGCAAGGAGAACAGAGTGAGTACATTAGTACACCCAAGGATTCACAAAGGGAAAGACTGCTACATGTAGCAAGTTTTCAAAGGACAGCACTGTGCCTAATCCTTTATCCTTGTCCTGGGAGATCTTCAGCTGCAGGCTGTGGAGCTGGGAGCAGTTCTACAGGGGAGAGGAAACACCCATGCATGTAGTTTTCAACAGTCTGTGCTAACTTTCAGAGGGGGCCTGAGAGTCCTTAGCACATATGGGGCTTTTGCTACTGACCTGTAAAGACTGAACACATTCAGGTAGGAGAACAGTCCAGGATCTATTCCTGCAAATAAATAACGTTGCATTGATTCGTTGATATATTGAAGTTGGGAATCCCACAATCTCTATTACCCTATCCAAGTTATATCAACTAATAAAATAACAAAAAAAAAAAACAAGTTCATGGACTGTTCACTGACTGTGGATGCAAGTGTGGAAAATGCATGTTGCCTGGCTGTGCAAAGCTTAGGGGAACCCAGAAGCACAGCAGCCCTCAAGAGGGTAGCACTACATATTTTATTCTATTCTATCCATTTCTATTCTATTTATTTATTTATTACAGGTACTTATATAGAGCCGACAATTTATGCAGCGCTTTACATATACAGTATATAGTACATTCACATCAGTCCCTAACTCTCAAGGTGCATACAATCTAAGGTCCCTAACTCATTTATTCATACACATACTAGGGCCAAATTAGAAAGGAGCCAATTAATCTACCAACATGTCCTTAGAGAGTGGGTTTCCTGTTCTATTCCATTCTGGTTTTTTCTATTCTTTTCTATGAAGCAGCCTAAGTAGGAATCATCATTTTATTTTACTTGTATACTGTATTTATTGTAATATGTTTCCAATTCAAATTTGAATTAATTTTCATATTCACATAATTTGTTTTAGATTCCTTACTATTGTGATTTGGAAGTTCAGATACATCTGAATCTCTGAGTCATGAAAATTTTGTCCAAATTTTGTTTCATAACAAAATGAATTGCACACACTATATGTTAGCTGCCATCCCACTCCTCATCCTACATCCCTGTGCCAGGCAAAAAAAAATAAAGGCTAAAATACCTACCTTAGATCCTGACTAGAGATGAGCGAAGAATTCAAAAATTCGATTAGACTGATTCGGCGAATTTGTGGACAATATTCGATTCGAGTCGAATATATTCGCTGTGAATTTAACTTAAAAAAGGGTGTTTCTAGGCTTCAGAGAGACTTAATATTAGTGCAGAACACTGTACCTTTAATTTAAATGCCCTTGGAGTCTGCTGGGGAAGAGAAATAATACTGTCAGTCAGTATGACATGCAGATGAGTGCCGTCGATCTTAGAATCACCGCACATTTCACTCATTTGGCCAGTCACGGGGCCAAAACCAGTGTTTGGAGCCACAGTGTGGCGGTGGAGGCAGCAGCAATGGGAGGCCATACAGCACCCTATGACAAAATGGAAACCAGCAGGAGTGTGAGGAGACCTGAAAGTGGCACATGGCAGAGTGGGAGCAATGGGAGGCGGTACAGGGACCCAGGTCACACTGTGGGCTCAGCAGCAGCGTGACCAGGCGGTACGGGGGCCCATGGCCGATTTGGGGCCTGGCGGCACCTATGGGAGGCCTGTAATCTGCCAGCAACCTATGTCAAAATGGAAAACCGCAGGAGTGTGAGGAGACCTCAAAGTGGCACATGGCAGAGTGGAATCAATGGGAGGCCGTACAGGGACCTAGGTCACACTGTGGGACCAGCAGCAGCGTAACCAGGCGGTACGGGGGCCCATGGCCGATTTGGGGCCTGGCGGCACCTATGGGAGGCCTGTAATCTGCCAGCAACCTATGTCAAAATGGAAAACCACAGGAGTGTGAGGAGACCTCAAAGTGGCACATGGCAGAGTGGAAGCAATGGGAGGCCGTACAGGGACCCAGGTCACACTGTGGGCTCAGCAGCAGCGTGACCAGGCGGTACGGGGGCCCATGGCCGATTTGGGGCCTGGCGGCACCTATGGGAGGCCTGTAATCTGCCAGCAACCTATGACAAAATGGAAAACCGCAGGAGTGTGAGGAGACCTGAAAGTGGCACATGGCAGAGTGGGAGCAATGGGAGGCCGTACAGGGACCCAGGTCACACTGTGGGCTCAGCAGCAGCGTGACCAGGCGGTACGGGGGCCCATGGTCGATTTGGGGCCTGGCGGCACCTATGGAAGGCCTGTAATCTGCCAGCAACCTATGTCAAAATGGAAAACCACAGGAGTGTGAAGAGACCTCAAAGTGGCACATGGCAGAGTGGAAGCAATGGGAGGCCGTACAGGGACCCAGGTCACACTGTGGGACCAGCAGCAGCGTGACCAGGCGGTACGGGGGCCCATGGCCGATTTGGGGCCTGGCGGCACCTATGGAAGGCCTGTAATCTGCCAGCAACCTATGTCAAAATGGAAAACCGCAGGAGTGTGAGGAGACCTCAAAGTGGCACATGGCAGAGTGGAATCAATGGGAGGCCGTACAGGGACCTAGGTCACACTGTGGGACCAGCAGCAGCGTGACCAGGCGGTACGGGGGCCCATGGCCGATTTGGGGCCTGGCGGCACCTATGGGAGGCCTGTAATCTGCCAGCAACCTATGTCAAAATGGAAAACCACAGGAGTGTGAGGAGACCTCAAAGTGGCACATGGCAGAGTGGAAGCAATGGGAGGCCGTACAGGGACCCAGGTCACACTGTGGGCTCAGCAGCAGCGTGACCAGGCGGTACGGGGGCCCATGGCCGATTTGGGGCCTGGCGGCACCTATGGGAGGCCTGTAATCTGCCAGCAACCTATGTCAAAATGGAAAACCGCAGGAGTGTGAGGAGACCTCAAAGTGGCACATGGCAGAGTGGAATCAATGGGAGGCCGTACAGGGACCTAGGTCACACTGTGGGACCAGCAGCAGCGTGACCAGGCGGTACGGGGGCCCATGGCCGATTTGGGGCCTGGCGGCACCTATGGGAGGCCTGTAATCTGCCAGCAACCTATGTCAAAATGGAAAACCACAGGAGTGTGAGGAGACCTCAAAGTGGCACATGGCAGAGTGGAAGCAATGGGAGGCCGTACAGGGACCCAGGTCACACTGTGGGCTCAGCAGCAGCGTGACCAGGCGGTACGGGGGCCCATGGCCGATTTGGGGCCTGGCGGCACCTATGGGAGGCCTGTAATCTGCCAGCAACCTATGACAAAATGGAAAACCGCAGGAGTGTGAGGAGACCTGAAAGTGGCACATGGCAGAGTGGAATCAATGGGAGGCCGTACAGGGACCCAGGTCACACTGTGGGCTCAGCAGCAGCGTGACCAGGCGGTACGGGGGTCCATGGCCGATTTGGGGCCTGGCGGCACCTATGGAAGGCCTGTAATCTGCCAGCAACCTATGTCAAAATGGAAAACCACAGGAGTGTGAGGAGACCTCAAAGTGGCACATGGCAGAGTGGAAGCAATGGGAGGCCGTACAGGGACCCAGGTCACACTGTGGGACCAGCAGCAGCGTGACCAGGCGGTACGGGGGCCCATGGCCGATTTGGGGCCTGGCGGCACCTATGGAAGGCCTGTAATCTGCCAGCAACCTATGTCAAAATGGAAAACCGCAGGAGTGTGAGGAGACCTCAAAGTGGCACATGGCAGAGTGGAATCAATGGGAGGCCGTACAGGGACCTAGGTCACACTGTGGGACCAGCAGCAGCGTGACCAGGCGGTACGGGGTCCCATGGCCGATTTGGGGCCTGGCGGCACCTATGGGAGGCCTGTAATCTGCCAGCAACCTATGTCAAAATGGAAAACCACAGGAGTGTGAGGAGACCTCAAAGTGGCACATGGCAGAGTGGAAGCAATGGGAGGCCGTACAGGGACCCAGGTCACACTGTGGGACCAGCAGCAGCGTGACCAGGCGGTACGGGGGCCCATGGCCGATTTGGGGCCTGGCGGCACCTATGGGAGGCCCGTAATCTGCCAGCACCCTATGACAAAATGGAACCCTGGGCTGGGGCAGGCAGAACCGCCGTATCTTTATCACGGTTTTCCCAGGCCACCGAATGGCGACGCTGCATATGCTGACGCAACGCTGTAGTCCCAACATGGGCCCCCTGGCCACGCTTGACTTTCTGGCCACATAGTCCACATACGGCTACGTTTACTTCCTCGGGCGGCTTGACGAAAAATTGCCACACCGCCGAGTAGGAAACTTTGCCCCCCCTACTCCTCACTGGCTGACTGCTACTACCTCCGTGCACACCGGCACCACTACTGGCCGTGGTGGTAGGCTGCAGTGGAGCTGGTGCTCTACTCCGTGGCCGTTTGCCTCCACTGACACTGCTGCGACCCTGCTGCCTCCTGGCAGCAGCAATGGGAGGCCGTACAGGGACCCATGAGAGACTCTGGACTTGGCAGCAGCATGAGGAGGCGGTATATAGGGGCCCATGGCAGATTAGGGGCCTGGCAGCAGCTATGGGAGGCCCGTAATCTGCCAGCACCCTATGTCAAAAAATTCAACACAACAGCAGTGTGTGGGGAGACCTCAAAGTGGCACATGGCAGAGTGTGGCGATGGAGACAGCAGCAATGAGAGGCCGTACAGGGACCCATGAGAGACTCTGGACTTGGCAGCAGCATGAGGAGGCGGTATAGGGGCCCATGGCAGATTAGGGGCCTGGCAGCAGCTATGGGAGGCCCCTAATCTGCCAGCACCCTATGTCAAAAAATTGAACACAACAGCAGTGTGTGAGGAGACCGGAAAGTGGCACATGGCATGAGAGACTGTGGACCTGGCAGCAGCATGAGGAGGCGGTACAGGGGCCCATGGCAGATTAGGGGCCTGGCAGCAGCTATGGGAGGCCCGTAATCTGCCAGCACCCTATGTCAAAAAATTCAACACACCAGCAGTGTGAAGAGACCTGAATGTGGCACATGGCAGAGTGTGGCGATGGAGACAGCAGCAATGGGAGGCCGTACAGGGACCCATGAGAGACTCTGGACTTGGCAGCAGCATGAGGAGGCGGTATAGGGGCCCATGGCAGATTAGGGGCCTGGCAGCAGCTATGGGAGGCCCCTAATCTGCCAGCACCCTATGTCAAAAAATTGAACACAACAGCAGTGTGTGAGGAGACCGGAAAGTGGCACATGGCATGAGAGACTGTGGACCTGGCAGCAGCATGAGGAGGCGGTACAGGGGCCCATGGCAGATTAGGGGCCTGGCAGCAGCTATGGGAGGCCCGTAATCTGCCAGCACCCTATGTCAAAAAATTCAACACACCAGCAGTGTGAAGAGACCTGAATGTGGCACATGGCAGAGTGTGGCGATGGAGACAGCAGCAATGGGAGGCCGTACAGGGACCCATGAGAGACTGTGGACTTGGCAGCAGCATGAGGAGGCGGTATATAGGGGCCCATGGCAGATTAGGGGCCTGGCAGCAGCTATGGGAGGCCCGTAATCTGCCAGCACCCTATGTCAAAAAATTCAACACACCAGCAGTGTGAAGAGACCTGAATGTGGCACATGGCAGAGTGTGGCGATGGAGACAGCAGCAATGGGAGGCCGTACAGGGACCCATGAGAGACTTTGGACTTGGCAGCAGCATGAGGAGGCGGTATAGGGGCCCATGGCAGATTAGGGGCCTGGCAGCAGCTATGGGAGGCCCCTAATCTGCCAGCACCCTATGTCAAAAAATTGAACACAACAGCAGTGTGTGAGGAGACCGGAAAGTGGCACATGGCATGAGAGACTGTGGACCTGGCAGCAGCATGAGGAGGCGGTACAGGGGCCCATGGCAGATTAGGGGCCTGGCAGCAGCTATGGGAGGCCCGTAATCTGCCAGCACCCTATGTCAAAAAATTCAACACAACAGCAGTGTGTGAGGAGACCACAAAGTGGCACATGGCAGAGTGTGGCGATGGAGACAGCAGCAATGGGAGGCCGTACAGGGACCCATGAGAGACTCTGGACTTGGCAGCAGCATGAGGAGGCGGTATAGGGGCCCATGGCAGATTAGGGGCCTGGCAGCAGCTATGGGAGGCCCCTAATCTGCCAGCACCCTATGTCAAAAAATTGAACACAACAGCAGTGTGTGAGGAGACCGGAAAGTGGCACATGGCATGAGAGACTGTGGACCTGGCAGCAGCATGAGGAGGCGGTACAGGGGCCCATGGCAGATTAGGGGCCTGGCAGCAGCTATGGGAGGCCCGTAATCTGCCAGCACCCTATGTCAAAAAATTCAACACACCAGCAGTGTGAAGAGACCTGAATGTGGCACATGGCAGAGTGTGGCGATGGAGACAGCAGCAATGGGAGGCCGTACAGGGACCCATGAGAGACTCTGGACTTGGCAGCAGCATGAGGAGGCGGTATAGGGGCCCATGGCAGATTAGGGGCCTGGCAGCAGCTATGGGAGGCCCCTAATCTGCCAGCACCCTATGTCAAAAAATTGAACACAACAGCAGTGTGTGAGGAGACCGGAAAGTGGCACATGGCATGAGAGACTGTGGACCTGGCAGCAGCATGAGGAGGCGGTACAGGGGCCCATGGCAGATTAGGGGCCTGGCAGCAGCTATGGGAGGCCCGTAATCTGCCAGCACCCTATGTCAAAAAATTCAACACACCAGCAGTGTGAAGAGACCTGAATGTGGCACATGGCAGAGTGTGGCGATGGAGACAGCAGCAATGGGAGGCCGTACAGGGACCCATGAGAGACTCTGGACTTGGCAGCAGCATGAGGAGGCGGTATAGGGGCCCATGGCAGATTAGGGGCCTGGCAGCAGCTATGGGAGGCCCCTAATCTGCCAGCACCCTATGTCAAAAAATTGAACACAACAGCAGTGTGTGAGGAGACCGGAAAGTGGCACATGGCATGAGAGACTGTGGACCTGGCAGCAGCATGAGGAGGCGGTACAGGGGCCCATGGCAGATTAGGGGCCTGGCAGCAGGTATGGGAGGCCCGTAATCTGCCAGCACCCTATGTCAAAAAATTCAACACACCAGCAGTGTGAAGAGACCTGAATGTGGCACATGGCAGAGTGTGGCGATGGAGACAGCAGCAATGGGAGGCCGTACAGGGACCCATGAGAGACTGTGGACTTGGCAGCAGCATGAGGAGGCGGTATATAGGGGCCCATGGCAGATTAGGGGCCTGGCAGCAGCTATGGGAGGCCCGTAATCTGCCAGCACCCTATGTCAAAAAATTCAACACACCAGCAGTGTGAAGAGACCTGAATGTGGCACATGGCAGAGTGTGGCGATGGAGACAGCAGCAATGGGAGGCCGTACAGGGACCCATGAGAGACTCTGGACTTGGCAGCAGCATGAGGAGGCGGTATAGGGGCCCATGGCAGATTAGGGGCCTGGCAGCAGCTATGGGAGGCCCCTAATCTGCCAGCACCCTATGTCAAAAAATTGAACACAACAGCAGTGTGTGAGGAGACCGGAAAGTGGCACATGGCATGAGAGACTGTGGACCTGGCAGCAGCATGAGGAGGCGGTACAGGGGCCCATGGCAGATTAGGGGCCTGGCAGCAGCTATGGGAGGCCCGTAATCTGCCAGCACCCTATGTCAAAAAATTCAACACAACAGCAGTGTGTGAGGAGACCACAAAGTGGCACATGGCAGAGTGTGGCGATGGAGACAGCAGCAATGGGAGGCCGTACAGGGACCCATGAGAGACTCTGGACTTGGCAGCAGCATGAGGAGGCGGTATAGGGGCCCATGGCAGATTAGGGGCCTGGCAGCAGCTATGGGAGGCCCGTAATCTGCCAGCACCCTATGTCAAAAAATTGAACACAACAGCAGTGTGTGAGGAGACCGGAAAGTGGCACATGGCATGAGAGACTGTGGACCTGGCAGCAGCATGAGGAGGCGGTACAGGGGCCCATGGCAGATTAGGGGCCTGGCAGCAGCTATGGGAGGCCCGTAATCTGCCAGCACCCTATGTCAAAAAATTCAACACACCAGCAGTGTGAAGAGACCTGAATGTGGCACATGGCAGAGTGTGGCGATGGAGACAGCAGCAATGGGAGGCCGTACAGGGACCCATGAGAGACTCTGGACTTGGCAGCAGCATGAGGAGGCGGTATAGGGGCCCATGGCAGATTAGGGGCCTGGCAGCAGCTATGGGAGGCCCCTAATCTGCCAGCACCCTATGTCAAAAAATTCAACACAACAGCAGTGTGTGAGGAGACCTCAAAGTGGCACATGGCAGAGTGTGGCGATGGAGACAGCAGCAATGGGAGGCCGTACAGGGACCCATGAGAGACTCTGGACTTGGCAGCAGCATGAGGAGGCGGTATAGGGGCCCATGGCAGATTAGGGGCCTGGCAGCAGCTATGGGAGGCCCCTAATCTGCCAGCACCCTATGTCAAAAAATTGAACACAACAGCAGTGTGTGAGGAGACCGGAAAGTGGCACATGGCATGAGAGACTGTGGACCTGGCAGCAGCATGAGGAGGCGGTACAGGGGCCCATGGCAGATTAGGGGCCTGGCAGCAGCTATGGGAGGCCCGTAATCTGCCAGCACCCTATGTCAAAAAATTCAACACACCAGCAGTGTGAAGAGACCTGAATGTGGCACATGGCAGAGTGTGGCGATGGAGACAGCAGCAATGGGAGGCCGTACAGGGACCCATGAGAGACTCTGGACTTGGCAGCAGCATGAGGAGGCGGTACAGGGGCCCATGGCAGATTAGGGGCCTGGCAGCAGCTATGGGAGGCCCGTAATCTGCCAGCACCCTATGTCAAAAAATTCAACACAACAGCAGTGTGTGAGGAGACCTCAAAGTGGCACATGGCAGAGTGTGGCGATGGAGACAGCAGCAATGGGAGGCCGTACAGGGACCCATGAGAGACTCTGGACTTGGCAGCAGCATGAGGAGGCGGTATAGGGGCCCATGGCAGATTAGGGGCCTGGCAGCAGCTATGGGAGGCCCCTAATCTGCCAGCACCCTATGTCAAAAAATTGAACACAACAGCAGTGTGTGAGGAGACCGGAAAGTGGCACATGGCATGAGAGACTGTGGACCTGGCAACAGCATGAGGAGGCGGTACAGGGGCCCATGGCAGATTAGGGGCCTGGCAGCAGCTATGGGAGGCCCGTAATCTGCCAGCACCCTATGTCAAAAAATTCAACACACCAGCAGTGTGAAGAGACCTGAATGTGGCACATGGCAGAGTGTGGCGATGGAGACAGCAGCAATGGGAGGCCGTACAGGGACCCATGAGAGACTCTGGACTTGGCAGCAGCATGAGGAGGCGGTATAGGGGCCCATGGCAGATTAGGGGCCTGGCAGCAGCTATGGGAGGCCCCTAATCTGCCAGCACCCTATGTCAAAAAATTGAACACAACAGCAGTGTGTGAGGAGACCGGAAAGTGGCACATGGCATGAGAGACTGTGGACCTGGCAGCAGCATGAGGAGGCGGTACAGGGGCCCATGGCAGATTAGGGGCCTGGCAGCAGCTATGGGAGGCCCGTAATCTGCCAGCACCCTATGTCAAAAAATTCAACACAACAGCAGTGTGTGAGGAGACCACAAAGTGGCACATGGCAGAGTGTGGCGATGGAGACAGCAGCAATGGGAGGCCGTACAGGGACCCATGAGAGACTCTGGACTTGGCAGCAGCATGAGGAGGCGGTATAGGGGCCCATGGCAGATTAGGGGCCTGGCAGCAGCTATGGGAGGCCCGTAATCTGCCAGCACCCTATGTCAAAAAATTGAACACAACAGCAGTGTGTGAGGAGACCGGAAAGTGGCACATGGCATGAGAGACTGTGGACCTGGCAGCAGCATGAGGAGGCGGTACAGGGGCCCATGGCAGATTAGGGGCCTGGCAGCAGCTATGGGAGGCCCGTAATCTGCCAGCACCCTATGTCAAAAAATTCAACACACCAGCAGTGTGAAGAGACCTGAATGTGGCACATGGCAGAGTGTGGCGATGGAGACAGCAGCAATGGGAGGCCGTACAGGGACCCATGAGAGACTCTGGACTTGGCAGCAGCATGAGGAGGCGGTATAGGGGCCCATGGCAGATTAGGGGCCTGGCAGCAGCTATGGGAGGCCCCTAATCTGCCAGCACCCTATGTCAAAAAATTCAACACAACAGCAGTGTGTGAGGAGACCTCAAAGTGGCACATGGCAGAGTGTGGCGATGGAGACAGCAGCAATGGGAGGCCGTACAGGGACCCATGAGAGACTCTGGACTTGGCAGCAGCATGAGGAGGCGGTATAGGGGCCCATGGCAGATTAGGGGCCTGGCAGCAGCTATGGGAGGCCCCTAATCTGCCAGCACCCTATGTCAAAAAATTGAACACAACAGCAGTGTGTGAGGAGACCGGAAAGTGGCACATGGCATGAGAGACTGTGGACCTGGCAGCAGCATGAGGAGGCGGTACAGGGGCCCATGGCAGATTAGGGGCCTGGCAGCAGCTATGGGAGGCCCGTAATCTGCCAGCACCCTATGTCAAAAAATTCAACACACCAGCAGTGTGAAGAGACCTGAATGTGGCACATGGCAGAGTGTGGCGATGGAGACAGCAGCAATGGGAGGCCGTACAGGGACCCATGAGAGACTCTGGACTTGGCAGCAGCATGAGGAGGCGGTACAGGGGCCCATGGCAGATTAGGGGCCTGGCAGCAGCTATGGGAGGCCCGTAATCTGCCAGCACCCTATGTCAAAAAATTCAACACAACAGCAGTGTGTGAGGAGACCTCAAAGTGGCACATGGCAGAGTGTGGCGATGGAGACAGCAGCAATGGGAGGCCGTACAGGGACCCATGAGAGACTCTGGACTTGGCAGCAGCATGAGGAGGCGGTATAGGGGCCCATGGCAGATTAGGGGCCTGGCAGCAGCTATGGGAGGCCCCTAATCTGCCAGCACCCTATGTCAAAAAATTGAACACAACAGCAGTGTGTGAGGAGACCGGAAAGTGGCACATGGCATGAGAGACTGTGGACCTGGCAACAGCATGAGGAGGCGGTACAGGGGCCCATGGCAGATTAGGGGCCTGGCAGCAGCTATGGGAGGCCCGTAATCTGCCAGCACCCTATGTCAAAAAATTCAACACACCAGCAGTGTGAAGAGACCTGAATGTGGCACATGGTAGAGTGTGGCGATGGAGACAGCAGCAATGGGAGGCCGTACAGGGACCCATGAGAGACTCTGGACTTGGCAGCAGCATGAGGAGGCGGTATAGGGGCCCATGGCAGATTAGGGGCCTGGCAGCAGCTATGGGAGGCCCCTAATCTGCCAGCACCCTATGTCAAAAAATTGAACACAACAGCAGTGTGTGATTAGACCGGAAAGTGGCACATGGCATGAGAGACTGTGGACCTGGCAGCAGCATGAGGAGGCGGTACAGGGGCCCATGGCAGATTAGGGGCCTGGCAGCAGCTATGGGAGGCCCGTAATCTGCCAGCACCTTATGTCAAAAAATTCAACACACCAGCAGTGTGAAGAGACCTGAATGTGGCACATGGCAGAGTGTGGCGATGGAGACAGCAGCAATGGGAGGCCCATAATCTGCCAGCACCCTATGACAAAAAATGGAACACACCAGCAGTGTGTGAGGAGACCTGAAAGTGGCACATGTTTGTGGCATGATTCATGGCGGATTTAGTCAGTTGTG
Organism: Staurois parvus; assembly: GCF_062004578.1. Lineage (NCBI taxonomy): Eukaryota > Metazoa > Chordata > Amphibia > Anura > Ranidae > Staurois > Staurois parvus. Next base: position 132,617 of record NW_028320525.1, read on the forward strand.
TCAGGAACTGGTGGTTTGAAATCCAGACTAATCCACGCCTGATTCATTTTCACAAACGTGAGTCTCTCCACACTTTGGGTGGACAGTCGTGTCCTCCGCGGAGTTACAATACCTCCTGCCGCACTAAACACGCGCTCCGATGCCACGCTACTGGCCGGGCATGACAGCCTTTCAAGGGCAAATTCAGCTAGTTGGGGCCAAAGGTCAAGTTTCGTTGCCCAGTAGTCAAGGGGATTGTCTACCTCGGTTGGCAGGGTGCTGTCCAAGTAGGCCCAAGCCTGTTGTTTGAGCTCCTGCTCCAGGTCCACCTGATGCTGCTGCTGCTGCTGCGGCTGGTTAGTAGTTTCCTCACTGCGCTGGTGAAGAAAGCTACTCATCATCGACTGCAGACTGAGGCAGCCGCTGCTGGTGGAGCTGCCACTTCTCCTACCACCCCACCCCTCCCCTGCTGCCATGGCAGCGGAACGCGAGCGCACAGGGCCCACAGTGTCTGAGGATGGACGTTGGCGCACAAAGGCAGAGACCAACTGACTACATAGGTGGTTTTTATAGTACGTAATTTTGGCCTCCCTCTCAGCAGGTGTGAAAAAGGCCACCATTTTGGAACGGTAGCGAGGGTCCAACAAGGTGGACAGCCAAAAGTCATCCCTCTGTCTGATGGTTATTATTCGGCTGTCGCTACGCAAGCAACCGAGCATGCTATGGGCCATTTGTGCCAAGGAATGCGAGGGACTCCCTGCCTCCATCTCCACAGCATACTGCCACGGTGCGTCTGGGTCCTCTGTCTCCTCCTCCTCCTCCTCTACCAGATGCTCCTGCTCCTCCACTCCTGTCCGCTGAGTGGAAAAACCACCCATTTCACTCAATAATTCCTGAGCACAAATGTCCTCCTCTACCTCCTCCTCTTCTTCCTGTCCTGCCCCCACAGGGGTCATGTGGCGTTGAGATCTGTGCGCCACGTCTACCGCACCCTGACCAGCCATTGTTAACAGCATTTGTTCCAGGACGTGCAACAGAGGAATGACGTCGTTCATCCCATAGTCCTGCCGACTCACGAATAGCGTGGCCTCCTCAAAGGGCCTGAGCAAGCGGCAGGTGTCACGCATGAGCTGCCAATGGCTGACATCGAAGTTACACAGGGGAGTACCTTTATCCGCTTGTAACATCAGGAAATCGGTGATGGCCTTTCGCTGCTCGTAAAGGCGGTCTAACATGTGTAGGGTTGAATTCCACCTTGTTGCAACGTCGCAGATCAGGCGATGCTGTGGAATTCCGTTCTGCCGCTGCAGCTCAATGAGGGTGTTCTTTGCGGTGTAGGAATGGCTGAAATGCATGCACAGTTTACATGACATTTTAAGGATGTCTTGCAGTGGGATGGTGGATTTTAGGAACCGCTTGACAACCAGATTGAACACGTGAGCCATGCATGGCGCATGGCACAACCTTCCTTGACGCAGAGCAGACACCATGTTCTTTCCGTTGTCGGTCAACATGGTTCCGATTTTCAGTTTGCGCGGAGACAGCCATCTGTCGATTTCTCTGTTCATTACACTCAGAAGTTCCTCCCCTGTGTGACTATGTTCGCCAAGGCATACCAGGTGCAGCACAGCGTGACACCGTTGCGCCCTGCACATGTGATATGCCGGTCGGGTAATGGGACTTGGCACGGGGGTGGCGGCTGAGGACACGGCGGAAAAAGAGGTGGTGGAGGCGGACATGTTTGCTGGACCAAGGACGTGCAAACGTGGAGGCAAAAGCGTCGTGACCTGTCCAAGTTGCTGGTGCGGCTGTGCCGGCACCACGTTCACCCAGTGGGCCGTAAATGACATATACTGTCCCTGACCGTAGTTACAGCTCCACACGTCGGCGCTGCCGTGCACTTTGGCAGAGACCGACATGCTCAAAGACTGGCCCACCATCTCTTCTACATGTGAATGCAGAGCTGGCACTGCCTTTATGGCGAAGAAATGACGGCTTGGCACTCTCCACCGCGGCGCGGCACAAGCCATCATTTCTCGGAAAGGTGCTGAGTCCACCAGTTGGAAAGGGAGGGACTGCAGCACCAGCAACTTGGACAGGAGGACGTTCAGCTTTTGCACCGTCGGGTGCGTGCTCGCAAACTGTTGTCTCTTGGAAACGGATTCCAAGAAAGACTGTTGACGGAATCCGAGAAGAGGAGTAGCAGGAGAAGGAGCATCTGAACGAGCGGAAGATGCCAACGAGCGACAACTCCCCTCAGCAGAGGTGTTGGAGCCTTGACTGGCTGATAGAGGGCGATTGACGACGTCGGGTGACGGAGCAAGTAACGGAGCGGGTGATGGAGCGGGGGCTGGGGCAGGCAGAACCGCCGTATCTTTATCACGGTTTTCCCAGGCCACCGAATGGTGACGCTGCATATGCTGACGCAACGCTGTAGTCCCAACATGGGCCCCCTGGCCACGCTTGCATTTCTGGCCACATAGTCGACATACGGCTACGTTTACTTCCTCGGGCGGCTTGACGAAAAATTGCCACACCACCGAGTAGGAAACTTTGCCCCCGCTACTCCTCACTGGCTGACTGCTACTTCCTCCGTGCGCACCGGCACCACTACTGGCCGTGGTGGTAGGCTGCAGTGGAGCTGGTGCTCTACTCCGTGGCCGTTTGGCTCCACTGACACTGATGCGACCCTGCTGCCTCCTGGGCAACCCACCGACTGTTTCGCTCGCTGCCAAGCTGGCACCCTCTTCTCCTGATGATGCGGAAGAAATTGCCTGATGACGACGAGGCAGCCAAGTGCGATCAACCTCCTCATCATCAAGTAGGGTCTCCGCCTCACTACTAGCCCCCTCGGCTGCGTCTGGGTCAGGAGACAGACCTGTCTCTAGACCGGCTACCGAGCCACTCTCCTCGCCAGTACTTCTTCGCCTGGCTGCTGAAAAGGCGGATGTCTCCCCCCATTCCTGACCGCCCTCTGTTAGCTCTTCCTCACTGTACAGTGGGGCTGAGCCCACAGCATGCGATACTTCGCTTGGTGAGGGAACAGCAAAGGACAGGGGCAGGTAGAGGACATGTGATTTCAGTGGGCTTGCTCCCGGGCCATGCCAACTAACGGTTGTGTCTGACGTACCCACCGACCGTTGGCTGTAGGTGTCAGAGGTGACCTGGGAAGAGGAAGACGACCGAGCCAACCAATCGATGACGGCAGGGTTGTCGGTGGAGACACGACCGCTGGATGACACCGGGAGCACTGGCCTCTGGCTGCGAATAGTGCTGCCTCGACCCCTTCCTCTGCTGCCACGTCTGCTCGCTCCTAAAACATTGCCTCCTCTGCCACTCCTCTGCATGTTGTCTGACATACTCTTTAATTCAACGATTCTGTGTCCCTGAGTAACAATTCTGTGTCCCTGAGTAACAATTCTGTGTCTGTCCCTGAGTAACAATTCTGTGGCCCTAAGTAACGGTTCTGTGGCCCTCAGTAACAATTCTGTGTCCCTGAGTAACAATTCTGTGGCCCTAAGTAACGGTTATGTGGCCCTCAGTAACAATTCTGTGTCCCTGAGTAACAATTCTGTGTCTGTCCAAGTAACAATTCTGTGGCCCTAAGTAACAGTTCTGTGGCCCTCAGTAACAATTCTGTGTCCCTGAGTAACAATTCTGTGGCCCTAAGTAACGGTTCTGTGGCCCTCAGTAACAATTCTGTGTCCCTGATTAACGTTTCTGTGGCCCTAAGTAACGGTTCTGTGGCCCTCAGTAACAATTCTGTGTCCCTGTTTAACGTTTCTGTGGCCCTAAGTAACGGTTCTGTGGCCCTCAGTAACAATTCTGTGTCCCTCAAGAAACAATTCTGTGTCTGTCCCTGAGTAACAATTCTGTGGCCCTAAGTAACGGTTCTGTGGCCCTCAGTAACAATTCTGTGTCTGTCCCTGAGTAACAATTCTGTGGCCCTAAGTAACGGTTATGTGGCCCTCAGTAACAATTCTGTGTCCCTGAGTAACGTTTCTGTGGCCCTAAGTAACGGTTATGTGGCCCTCAGTAACAATTCTGTGTCCCTGAGTAACGTTTCTGTGGCCCTAAGTAACGGTTCTGTGGCCCTCAGTAACAATTCTGTGTCTGTCCCTGAGTAACAATTCTGTGGCCCTAAGTAACGGTTATGTGGCCCTCAGTAACAATTCTGTGTCCCTGAGTAACGTTTCTGTGGCCCTAAGTAACGGTTATGTGGCCCTCAGTAACAATTCTGTGTCCCTGACTAACGTTTCTGTGGCCCTAAGTAACGGTTCTGTGGCCCTCAGTAACAATTCTGTGTCTGTCCCTGAGTAACAATTCTGTGGCCCTAAGTAACGGTTCTGTGGCCCTCAGTAACAATTCTGTGTCCCTGAGTAACGTTTCTGTGGCCGTAAGTAACAATTCTGTGGCCCTCAGTAACAATTCTGTGTCTGTCCCTGAGTAACAATTCTGTGACCCTAACTAACGTTTCTGTGGCCCTAAGTAACAGTTCTGTGTCCCTCAGTAACAATTCTGTGTCTGTCCCTGAGTAACAATTCTGTGGCCCTAACTAACGTTTCTGTGGCCCTAAGTAACAGTTCTCTGGCCCTCAGTAACAATTCTGTGTCTGTCCCTGAGTAACAATTCTGTGGCCCTAAGTAAAGTTTCTGTGGCCATAAGTAACAATTCTCTGGCACTCAGTAACAATTCTGTCTGTCCCTGAGTAACAATTCTGTGGCCCCAATAACGTTTCTGTGGCCCTAAGTAACAGTTCTGTGGCCCTCTGTAACAATTCTGTGTCTGTCCCTGAGTAACAATTCTGTGGCCCTAACTAACGTTTCTGTGGCCCTAAGTAACAATTCTCTGGCACTCAGTAACAATTCTGTCTGTCCCTGAGTAACAATTCTGTGGCCCTAACTAAAGTTTCTGTGGCCCTAAGTAACAATTCTCTGGCACTCAGTAACAATTCTGTCTGTCCCTGAGTAACAATTCTGTGGCCCTAATAACGTTTCTGTGGCCCTAAGTAACAGTTCTGTGTCCCTCAGTAACAATTCTGTGTCTGTCCCTGAGTAACAATTCTGTGGCCCTAACTAACGTTTCTGTGGCCCTCAGTAACAGTTCTGTGTCTGTGCGAGTAACAATTCTGTGTCTGTGCGAGTAACAATTCTGTGGCCCTAAGTAAAGTTTCTGTGGCCCTAAGTAACAATTCTCTGGCACTCAGTAACAATTCTGTCTGTCCCTGAGTAACAATTCTGTGGCCCTAATAACGTTTCTGTGGCCCTAAGTAACAGTTCTGTGGCCCTCTGTAACAATTCTGTGTCTGTCCCTGAGTAACAATTCTGTGGCCCTAACTAACGTTTCTGTGGCCCTAAGTAACAATTCTCTGGCACTCAGTAACAATTCTGTCTGTCCCTGAGTAACAATTCTGTGGCCCTAACTAGCGTTTCTTTGGCCCTAAGTAACGATTCTGTGGCCCTCATTTACAATTCTGTGTCCCTGAGTAATGGTTCTCTGTCCCTAAGTAACGTTTCTCTGTCCCCAAGTAACGTTTCTGTGGCCCTAACTCTGTCCCTAATACAGAGCGGTCTGCCTCTGTTGAATGACTGGAGGCAAATGAAGAATTCTAAAATGGCCGCTATTTATAGCTCGACCATTACACAGTGCTGGCTGGCTGGCTGCTGATTGGCTAATGCGATCACATGTCATTAAGGAATGCATTATGGGTCAGCGCGCCTTGTCTGCGCGCCTTCCCAGACATCCCCGCTCCGTCGCCGCACATGTCCGCCGCCATTTTAGGAAAAATTTCGATTCGCGCGTCCGAAGTAGGCTATTTTTCGGATTTAATTTTCCAATATTCGACTCGAATTCCACTTCGCCTACTTCGATTCGCTCATCTCTAATCCTGACTTTCAGCCCATTTGCCTACAAGAGGGTGAAGCCACTCAGCTGTTCCTGTGGAATCCTATGAAAATTGAGGATCCCAAATCTTGCAAGAATGATCTCCTAAGCTTTGCAGGAGCACCTCTTTAGAAGATATGGATCCTACAGACCACAAGGCCCAATTAACAGCCCGGTCACACTGATCCAACATTGAAATTGTCTTCCAGTGAAGTCACACAATTTCAAAGTCGGATGTCATTCCAACTTGAGGTGCAACTTGCAAGACATCTGTGGCAAGCACAAGCTGTCTACGGTTTCATCTGTTCTGGTGCCAAAGGAGGAATTTCCACTAATTTCGAGGAGATTTCTTCTTTTAGTTCTGTTTTTTATTTGTATATACAGAATGTGACACACTTCACTTTCCTGTGTGTCTTACCTATTAGACAGTAAAACATATATTTTATTTATATATATACACACAGAGTCAGGGGCGGACTGACCATTTGGAAACTCGGGCACTGCCCGAGGGCCCGGGGTCAGTAGGGGGCACCATGAGATGCCCCTGGTACCTTTTTCATTGGCTTTTTTGAGTTTGAGCAAGGACACAGGGGCCCCATGATCCCCTATTGCCTGGGGGGCCTCCATGAGTTGTCAGTCCGCCCCTGCTCATATCCTTGTAGGATAATTAAACTCAAAAAGAAAAAACTAAAATATTGCAACTTACGGTCTGTGTGGTGGTGTGGTGTCTGCATTCGTTTTTTTCGAGCTAAGAACATTTTCAGCAAATACATAAAATACCTGTTGATCTTCTCAGGGAATGCAGTGTTCTTGTCACTTCCTGTGAGCTTAATCAAAGAATATTCTTCTTTCTAGCTACACTATATTGCCAAAAGTATTGGGCCAGCTCTCCAAATCCTTGGATTCAGGTGTTCCAATCCCCTCCATGGCCACAGGTGTATAAAATCATCACCTAGGCATGCAGACTGCTTCTACAAACCTTTTGTGAAAGAATGGGTCGCTCTCAGGAGCTCAGTGAATTCCAGGATGGTACCGCGATAGGTTGCCTCCTGTGCAATAAGTCCATCTGTGACATTTCCTGGCAACTAAATATTCCACGTTCAACTGTTAGTGGTATTATAACAAAGTGAAAGCAGCTGGTAGCAACAGCAACTCAGCCACAAGTGGTAGGCCACGTAAAATGACAGAGTGGGGTCAGCACATACTGAAATGCACAATGCGCAAAAGTTGCCAACTGTCTGCAGAGTCAAAAGCTAAAGACCTCCAAACTTTGTGTGGTCTTCAGATTGGACAACAACAGTGTGTAGAGAGCTTCATGGAATGGGTTTCCATGACTGAGCAGCTGCATCCAAGCCTTACATCACCAAGTTCAATGCAAAGCGTCAGATGGTGCCATGGTGTAAAGCACGCCACCACTGGACTCTAGAGCAGTGGAGACGTGTTCCAATCACACTTCTCTGGCAATCCAATGGATGTGTCTGAGTTTGGTGGTTGGCAGGAGAACGGTACTTGTCTGACTGCATTGTGCCAAGTGTAAAGTTTGGTGGCGGAAGGATTATGGTGTGGGGTTTTTTTTCAGGGGTTGGGCTTGGCCCCTTAGTTCCAGTGAAAGAAACTCTTAAGGCGTCAGCATACTAAGACATTTTGAACAATTTCATGCTCCCAACTTTGTGGGAAGAGTTTGGGTTGGCTCCTTCCTGTTCCAACATGACTCCGCACCAGTGCACAAAGCAAGGTCCATAAAGACATGGATGAGTGAGTTTGGGGTGGAGGAACTTGACTGGCCTGCACAGAGTCCTGACTTCAACCCCATAGAACACCTTTGGGATGAATTAGAGCGGAGACTAGGAGCCAGGCCTTCTCGTCAGACATCAGTACCTGACCTCACAAATGCGATTCTGGAAGAATGGTCAAACATTCTCATAGACACCCTTCTAAACCTTGTGTACATCTTTCCCAGAAGAGTTAAACTTGGTATAGCTGCAAAGGGTGGGCCAACTCAATGTTGAACCCTACGGACTAAGACTGGGATGCCATTAAAGTTCATGTGCGTGTAAAGGCAGACATCCCAATACTTTTGGCAATTTAATATATCTAGCTAAAACTACCAATTACCATGGCCTCCATGTAGAGGAAATTAAGAGATAGACATGTTTGCAGTCTATATCAGGAGTGCAACATAGGGTGATAATTAGAGATGAGCAAATCGAAGTAGCCGAAGTGGAATTCGAGTCAAATATCGGAAAAATTTCGAATCCGAAAAATAGCCTAATTCGGACGCGCGAATCGAAATTTTTCAGAAAATGGCGGCTGACATGTGCGGCGACGGAGCGGGGATGTCTGGGAAGGCGCGCAGACAAGGCGCGCTGACCCATAATGCATTCCTCAACGACATGTGATCGCATCAGCCAATCAGCAGCCAGCCAGCCAGCACTGTGTAATGGTCGAGCTATAAATAGCGGCCATTTTGGAATTCTTCATTTGCCTGCAGTCATTGAACAGAGGCAGACCGCTCTGTATTAGGGACAGGGACAGAGTTAGGGCCACAGAAACGATACTTGGGGACAGAGAAAAGTTACTTAGGGACAGAGAACCATTACTCAGGGACACAGAATTGTTAATGAGGGCCACAGAATCGTTACTTAGGGACAAAGAAACGCTAGTTAGGGCCACAGAATTCATACTCAGGGACAGACAGAATTGTTACTGAGTGCCAGAGAATTGTTACTTAGGGCCACAGAAACGTTATTAGGGCCACAGAATTGTTACTCAGGGACAGACAGAATTGTTACTGAGTGCCAGAGAATTGTTACTTAGGGCCACAGAAACGTTATTAGGGCCACAGAATTGTTACTCAGGGACAGACAGAATTGTTACTGAGTGCCAGAGAATTGTTACTTAGGGCCACAGAAACTTTAGTTAGGGCCACAGAATTGTTACTCGCACAGACACAGAATTGTTACTCGCACAGACACAGAATTGTTACTGAGGGCCACAGAACTGTTACTTAGGGCCACAGAATTGTTACTCGCACAGACACAGAATTGTTACTCGCACAGACACAGAATTGTTACTGAGGGCCACAGAACTGTTACTTAGGGTCACAGAATTGTTACTCGCACAGACACAGAATTGTTACTCAGGGCCACAGAACTGTTACTGAGGGCCACAGAACTGTTACTTAGGGCCACAGAATTGTTACTCACACAGACACAGAATTGTTACTCGCACAGACACAGAACTGTTACTGAGGGCCACAGAACTGTTACTTAGGGCCACAGAATTGTTACTCGCACAGACACAGAATTGTTACTTGCACAGACACAGAATTGTTACAGAGGGCCACAGAACTGTTACTTAGGGCCACAGAATTGTTACTCGCACAGACACAGAATTGTTACTCAGGGCCACAGAACTGTTACTGAGGGCCACAGAATTGTTACTCGCACAGACACAGAATTGTTACTCGCACAGACACAGAACTGTTACTGAGGGCCACAGAACTGTTACTTAGGGCCACAGAATTGTTACTCGCACAGACACAGAATTGTTACTTGCACAGACACAGAATTGTTACTGAGGGCCACAGAACTGTTACTTAGGGCCACATAATTGTTACTCGCACAGACACAGAATTGTTACTCAGGGCCACAGAACTGTTACTGAGGGCCACAGAATTGTTACTCGCACAGACACAGAATTGTTACTCGCACAGACACAGAACTGTTACTGAGGGCCACAGAACTGTTACTTAGGGCCACAAAATTGTTACTCGCACAGACACAGAATTGTTACTCGCACAGACACAGAATTGTTACTGAGGGCCACAGAACTGTTACTTAGGGCCACAGAATTGTTACTCGCACAGACACAGAATTGTTACTCAGGGCCACAGAACTGTTACTGAGGGCCACAGAACTGTTACTTAGGGCCACAGATTTGTTACTCGCACAGACACAGAATTGTTACTCGCACAGACACAGAAATGTTACTCAGGGCCACAGAACTGTTACTGAGGGCCACAGAACTGTTACTTAGGGCCACAGAATTGTTACTCGCACAGACACAGAATTGTTACTCAGGGCCACAGAACTGTTACTGAGGGCCACAGAACTTTTACTTAGGGCCACAGAATTGTTACTCGCACAGACACAGAATTGTTACTCGCACAGACACAGAACTGTTACTGAGGGCCACAGAACTGTTACTTAGGGCCACAGAATTGTTACTCGCACAGACACAGAATTGTTACTCAGGGACACAGAAATGTTACTCAGGGCCACAGAACTGTTACTGAGGGCCACAGAACTGTTACTTAGGGCCACAGAATTGTTACTCGCACAGACACAGAATTGTTACTCAGGGCCACAGAACTGTTACTGAGGGCCACAGAACTGTTACTTAGGGCCACAGAATTGTTACTCGCACAGACACAGAATTGTTACTCGCACAGACACAGAACTGTTACTGAGGGCCACAGAACTGTTACTTAGGGCCACAGAATTGTTACTCGCACAGACACAGAATTGTTACTGAGGGCCACAGAACCGTTACTTAGGGCCACATAAACGTTAATCAGGGACACAGAATTGTTACTGAGGTCCACAGAACCGTTACTTGGGGCCACAGAAACGTTAATCAGGGACACAAAATTGTTACTGAGGGCCACAGAACCGTTACTTGGGGCCACAGAAACGTTAATCAGGGACACAGAATTGTTTCTGAGGGCCACAGAACTGTTACTTAGGGCCACAGAATTGTTACTCGCACAGACACAGAATTGTTACTCAGGGCCACAGAACTGTTACTGAGGGCCACAGAACTGTTACTTAGGGCCACAGAATTGTTACTCGCACAGACACAGAATTGTTACTCGCACAGACACAGAATTGTTACTGAGGGCCACAGAACTGTTACTTAGGGCCACAGAATTGTTACTCGCACAGACACAGAATTGTTACTCAGGGCCACAGAACTGTTACTGAGGGCCACAGAACTGTTACTTAGGGCCACAGAATTGTTACTCGCACAGACACAGAATTGTTACTCGCACAGACACAGAATTGTTACTGAGGGCCACAGAACTGTTACTTAGGGCCACAGAATTGTTACTCGCACAGACACAGAATTGTTACTCAGGGCCACAGAACTGTTACTGAGGGCCACAGAACTGTTACTTAGGGCCACAGAATTGTTACTCGCACAGACACAGAATTGTTACTCGCACAGACACAGAATTGTTACTGAGGGCCACAGAACTGTTACTTAGGGCCACAGAATTGTTACTCGCACAGACACAGAATTGTTACTCAGGGACACAGAACTGTTACTGAGGGCCACAGAACTGTTACTTAGGGCCACAGAATTGTTACTCGCACAGACACAGAATTGTTACTCGCACAGACACAGAACTGTTACTGAGGGCCACAGAACTGTTACTTAGGGCCACAGAATTGTTACTCGCACAGACACAGAATTGTTACTCAGGGACACAGAACTGTTACTGAGGGACACAGAACTGTTACTTAGGGCCACAGAATTGTTACTCGCACAGACACAGAATTGTTACTCAGGGACACAGAATTGTTACTGAGGGCCACAGAACCGTTACTTAGAGCCACATAAACGTTAATCAGGGACACAGAATTGTTACTGAGGGCCACAGAACCGTTACTTGGGGCCACAGAAACGTTAATCAGGGACACAGAATTGTTACTGAGGGCCACAGAACCGTTACTTGGGGCCACAGAAACGTTAATCAGGGACACAGAATTGTTACTGAGGGCCACAGAACTGTTACTTAGGGCCACAGAATTGTTACTCGCACAGACACAGAATTGTTACTCAGGGACACAACTGTTACTGAGGGCCACAGAACTGTTACTTAGGGCCACAGAATTGTTACTCGCACAGACACAGAATTGTTACTCAGGGACACAGAACTGTTACTGAGGGCCACAGAACTGTTACTTAGGGCCACAGAATTGTTACTCGCACAGACACAGAATTGTTACTCAGGGACACAGAATTGTTACTGAGGGCCACAGAACCGTTACTTGGGGCCACAGAAACGTTAATCAGGGACACAGAATTGTTACTGAGGGCCACAGAACCGTTACTTAGGGCCACATAAACGTTAATCAGGGACACAGAATTGTTACTGAGGGCCACAGAACCGTTACTTAGGGCCACAGAATTGTTACTCAGGGACACAGAATTGTTACTGAGGGCCACAGAACTGTTACTTAGGGCCACAGAATTGTTACTCGGACAGACACAGAATTGTTACTCAGGGACACAGAATTGTTACTCAGGGACACATAATCGTTGAATTAAAGAGTATGTCAGACAACATGCAGAGGAGTGGCAGAGGAGGCAATGTTTTAGGAGCGAGCAGACGTGGCAGCAGAGGAAGGGGTCGAGGCAGCACTATTCGCAGCCAGAGGCCAGTGCTCCCGGTGTCATCCAGCGGTCGTGTCTCCACCGACAACCCTGCCGTCATTGATTGGTTGGCTCGGTCGTCTTCCTCTTCCCAGGTCACCTCTGACACCTACAGCCAACGGTCGGTGGGTACGTCAGACACAACCGTTAGTTGGCATGGCCCGGGAGCAAGCCCACTGAAATCACATGTCCTCTACCTGCCCCTGTCCTTTGCTGTTCCCTCACCAAGCGAAGTATCACATGCTGTGGGCTCAGCCCCACTGTACAGTGAGGAAGAGCTAACAGAGGGCGGTCAGGAACGGGGGGAGACATCAGCCTTTTCAGCAGCCAGGCGAACAAGTACTGGCGAGGAGAGTGGCTCGGTAGCCGGTCTAGAGACAGGTCTGTCTCCTGACCCACACGCAGCCGAGGGGGCTAGTAGTGAGGCGGAGACCGTACTTGATGATGAGGAGGTTGATCGCACTTGGCTGCCTCGTCGTCATCAGGCAATTTCTTCCGCATCATCAGGAGAAGAGGGTGCCAGCTTGGCAGCGAGCGAAACAGTCGGTGGGTTGCCCAGGAGGCAGCAGGGTCGCATCAGTGTCAGTGGAGCCAAACGTCCACGGAGTAGAGCACCAGCTCCACTGCAGCCTACCACCACGGCCAGTAGTGGTGCCGGTGCGCACGGAGGAAGTAGCAGTCAGCCAGTGAGGAGTAGCGGGGGCAAAGTTTCCTACTCGGTGGTGTGGCAATTTTTCGTCAAGCCGCCCGAGGAAGTAAACGTAGCCGTATGTCGACTATGTGGCCAGAAATGCAAGCGTGGCCAGGGGGCCCATGTTGGGACTACAGCGTTGCGTCAGCATATGCAGCGTCACCATTCGGTGGCCTGGGAAAACCGTGATAAAGATACGGCGGTTCTGCCTGCCCCAGCCCCCGCTCCATCACCCGCTCCGTTACTTGCTCCGTCACCTGACGTCGTCAATCACCCTCTATCAGCCAGTCAAGGCTCCAACACCTCTGCTGAGGGGAGTTGTCGCTCGTTGGCATCTTCCGCTCGTTCAGATGCTCCTTCTCCTGCTACTCCTCTTCTCGGATTCCATCAACAGTCTTTCTTGGAATCCGTTTCCAAGAGACAACAGTTTGCGAGCACGCACCCGACGGTGCAAAAGCTGAACGTCCTCCTGTCCAAGTTGCTGGTGCTGCAGTCCCTCCCTTTCCAACTGGTGGACTCAGCACCTTTCCGAGAAATGATGGCTTGTGCCGCGCCGCGGTGGAGAGTGCCAAGCCGTCATTTCTTCGCCATAAAGGCAGTGCCAGCCCTGCATTCACATGTAGAAGAGATGGTGGGCCAGTCTTTGAGCATGTCGGTCTCTGCCAAAGTGCACGGCAGCGCCGACGTGTGGAGCTGTAACTACGGTCAGGGACAGTATATGTCATTTACGGCCCACTGGGTGAACGTGGTGCCGGCACAGCCGCACCAGCAACTTGGACAGGTCACGACGCTTTTGCCTCCACGTTTGCACGTCCTTGGTCCAGCAAACATGTCCGCCTCTACCACCTCTTTTTCCGCCGTGTCCTCAGCCGCCACCCCCGTGCCAAGTCCCATTACCCGACCGGCATATCACATGTGCAGGGCGCAACGGTGTCACGCTGTGCTGCACCTGGTATGCCTTGGCGAACGTAGTCACACAGGGGAGGAACTTCTGAGTGTAATGAACAGAGAAATCGACAGATGGCTGTCTCCGCGCAAACTGAAAATCGGAACCATGTTGACCGACAACGGAAAGAACATGGTGTCTGCTCTGCGTCAAGGAAGGTTGTGCCATGCGCCATGCATGGCTCACGTGTTCAATCTGGTTGTCAAGCGGTTCCTAAAATCCACCATCCCACTGCAAGACATCCTTAAAATGTCACGTAAACTGTGCATGCATTTCAGCCATTCCTACACCGCAAAGAACACCCTCATTGAGCTGCAGCGGCAGAACGGAATTCCACAGCATCGCCTGATCTGCGACGTTGCAACAAGGTGGAATTCAACCCTACACATGTTAGACCGCCTTTACGAGCAGCGAAAGGCCATCACCGATTTCCTGATGTTACAAGCGGATAAAGGTACTCCCCTGTGTAACTTCGATGTCAGCCATTGGCAGCTCATGAGTGACACCTGCCGCTTGCTCAGGCCCTTTGAGGAGGCCACGCTATTCGTGAGTCGGCAGGACTATGGGATGAACGACGTCATTCCTCTGTTGCATGTCCTGGAACAAATGCTGTTAACAATGGCTGGTCAGGGTGCGGTAGACGTGGCGCACAGATCTCAACGCCACATGACCCCTGTGGGGCCAGGACAGGAAGAAGAAGAGGAGGTAGAGGAGGACATTTGTGCTCAGGAATTACTGAGTGAAATGGGTGGTTTTTCCACTCAGCGGACAGGAGTGGAGGAGCAGGAGCATCTGGTAGAGGAGGAGGAGGAGGAGACAGAGGACCCAGACGCACCGTGGCAGTAAGCTGTGGAGATGGAGGCAGGAAGTCCCTCGCATTCCTTGGCGCAAATGGCCCATAGCATGCTCGGTTGCTTGCGTAGCGACAGCCGAATAATAACCATCAGACAGAGGGATGACTTTTGGCTGTCCACCTTGTTGGACCCTCGCTATCGTTCCAAAATGGTGGCCTTTTTCACACCTGCTGAGAGGGAGGCCAAAATTACGTACTATAAAAACCACCTATGTAGTCAGTTGGTCTCTGCCTTTGTGCGCCAACGTCCATCCTCAGACACTGTGGGCCCTGTGCGCTCGCGTTCCGCTGCCATGGCAGCAGGGGAGGGGTGGGGTGGTAGGAGCAGTGGCAGCTCCACCAGCAGCGGCTGCCTCAGTCTGCAGTCGATGATGAGTAGCTTTCTTCACCAGCGCAGTGAGGAAACTACTAACCAGCCGCAGCAGCAGCAGCAGCATCAGGTGGACCTGGAGCAGGAGCTCAAACAACAGGCTTGGGCCTACTTGGACAGCACCCTGCCAACCGAGGTAGACAATCCCCTTGACTACTGGGCAACGAAACTTGACCTTTGGCCCCAACTAGCTGAATTTGCCCTTGAAAGGCTGTCATGCCCGGCTAGTAGCGTGGCATCGGAGCGCGCGTTTAGTGCGGCAGGAGGTATTGTAACTCCGCGGAGGACACGACTGTCCACCCAAAGTGTGGAGAGACTCACGTTTGTGAAAATGAATCAGGCGTGGATTAGTCTGGATTTCAAACCACCAGTTCCTGACACAACTGACTAAATCCGCCATGAATCATGCCCCTGCCATGTGCCACTTTCAGGTCTCCTCACACACTGCTGGTGTGTTCCATTTTTTGTCATAGGGTGCTGGCAGATTACGGGCCTCCCATTGCTGCTGTCTCCATCGCCACACTCTGCCATGTGCCACTTTCAGGTCTCTTCACACTGCTGGTGTGTTGAATTTTTTGACATAGGGTGCTGGCAGATTACGGGCCTCCCATAGCTGCTGCCAGGCCCCTAATCTGCCATGGGCCCCTTTATACCGCCTCCTCATGCTGCTGCCAAGTCCAGAGTCTCTCATGGGTCCCTGTACGGCCTCCCATTGCTGCTGTTTCCATCGCCACACTCTGCCATGTGCCACATTCAGGTCTCTTCACACTGCTGGTGTGTTGAATTTTTTGACATAGGGTGCTGGCAGATTACGGGCCTCCCATAGCTGCTGCCAGGCCCCTAATCTGCCATGGGCCCCTATGTACCGCCTCCTCATGCTGCTGCCAAGTCCAGAGTCTCTCATGGGTCCCTGTACGGCCTCCCATTGCTGCTGTCTCCATCGCCACACTCTGCCATGTGCCACTTTCAGGTCTCTTCACACTGCTGGTGTGTTGAATTTTTTGACATAGGGTGCTGGCAGATTACGGGCCTCCCATAGCTGCTGCCAGGCCCCTAATCTGCCATGGGCCCCTATATACCGCCTCCTCATGCTGCTGCCAAGTCCAGAGTCTCTCATGGGTCCCTGTACGGCCTCCCATTGCTGCTGTTTCCATCGCCACACTCTGCCATGTGCCACATTCAGGTCTCTTCACACTGCTGGTGTGTTTAATTTTTTGACATAGGGTGCTGGCAGATTATGGGCCTCCCATTGCTGCTGCCAGGCCCGTAATCTGCCATGGGCCCCTGTACCGCCTCTTCATGCTGCTGCCAGGTCCAGAGTGTCTCATGGGTCCCTGTACGGCCTCCCATTGCTGCTGCCAGGAGGCAGCAGGGTCGCAGCAGTGTCAGTGGAGGCAAACGGCCACGGAGTAGAGCACCAGCTCCACTGCAGCCTACCACCACGGCCAGTAGTGGTGCCGGTGTGCACGGAGGAAGTAGCAGTCAGCCAGTGAGGAGTAGCGGAGGCAAAGTTTCCTACTCTGAGGTGTGGCAATTTTTCATCAAGCCGCCCGAGGAAGTAAACGTAGCCTAATGTCGACTATGTGGCCAGAAAGTCAAGTGTGGCCAGGGGGCCCATGTTGGGACTACAGCGTTGCGTCAGCATATGCAGCGTCGCCATTCGGTGGCCTGGGAAAAACGTGATAAAGATACGGCGGTTCTGCCTGCCCCAGCCCAGGGTTCCATTTTGTCATAGGGTGCTGGCAGATTACGGGCCTCCCATAGGTGCCGCCAGGCCCCAAATCGGCCATGGGCCCCCGTACCGCCTGGTCACGCTGCTGCTGACCCCACAGTGTGACCTGGGTCCCTGTACGGCCTCCCATTGCTTCCACTCTGCCATGTGCCACTTTGAGGTCTCCTTACACTCCTGCGGTTTTCCATTTTGTCATAGGTTGCTGGCAGATTAGCGGCCTTCCATAGGTGCCGCCAGGCCCCATATCGGCCAGGGGCCCCCGTACCTCCTGGTCACGCTGCTGCTGAGCCCACAGTGTGACCTGGGTCCCTGTACGGCCTCCCATTGCTTCCACTCTGCCATGTGCCACTTTGAGGTCTCCTCACACTCCTGTGCTTTTCCATTTTGACATAGGTTGCTGGCAGATTACAGGCCTTCCATAGGTTCCGCCAGGCCCCATATCGGACATGGGCCCCCGTACCGCCTGGTCACGCTGCTGCTGAGCCCACAGTGTGACCTGGGTCCCTGTACGGCCTCCCATTGCTTCCACTCTGCCATGTGCCACTTTGAGGTCTCCTCACACTCCTGTGCTTTTCCATTTTGTCATAGGTTGCTGGCAGATTAGCGGCCTTCCATAGGTGCCGCCAGGCCCCATATCGGCCATGGGCCCCCGTACCTCCTGGTCACGCTGCTGCTGGTCCCACAGTGTGACCTGGGTCCCTGTACGGCCTCCCATTGCTTCCACTCTGCCATGTGCCACTTTGAGGTCTCCTTACACTCCTGCGGTTTTCCATTTTGTCATAGGTTGCTGGCAGATTACAGGCCTTCCATTGGTGCCGCCAGGCCCCATATCGGCCATGGGCCCCCGTACCTCCTGGTCACACTGCTGCTGGTCCCACAGTGTGACCTGGGTCCCTGTACGGCCTCCCATTGCTTCCACTCTGCCATGTGCCACTTTGAGGTCTCCTCACACTCCTGTGCTTTTCCATTTTGACATAGGTTGCTGGCAGATTACAGGCCTTCCATAGGTTCCGCCAGGCCCCATATCGGCCATGGGCCCCCGTACCTCCTGGTCACGCTGCTGCTGAGCCCACAGTGTGACCTGGGTCCCTGTACGGCCTCCCATTGCTTCCACTCTGCCATGTGCCACTTTGAGGTCTCCTCACACTCCTGTGCTTTTCCATTTTGACATAGGTTGCTGGCAGATTACAGGCCTTCCATAGGTTCCGCCAGGCCCCATATCGGCCATGGGCCCCCGTACCGCCTGGTCACGCTGCTGCTGAGCCCACAGTGTGACCTGGGTCCCTGTACGGCCTCCCATTGCTTCCACTCTGCCATGTGCCACTTTGAGGTCTCCTTACACTCCTGCGGTTTTCCATTTTCTCATAGGTTGCTGGCAGATTACAGGCCTTCCATTGGTGCCGCCAGGCCCCATATCGGCCATGGGCCCCCGTACCTCCTGGTCACGCTGCTGCTGGTCCCACAGTGTGACCTGGGTCCCTGTACGGCCTCCCATTGCTTCCACTCTGCCATGTGCCACTTTGAGGTCTCCTCACACTCCTGTGCTTTTCCATTTTGTCATAGGTTGCTGGCAGATTACAGGCCTTCCATAGGTGCCGCCAGGCCCCATATCGGCCATGGGCCCCCGTACCTCATGGTCACGCTGCTGCTGGTCCCACAGTGTGACCTGGGTCCCTGTACGGCCTCCCATTGCTTCCACTCTGCCATGTGCCACTTTGAAATCTGCTCACACTCCTGCGGTTGTCCATTTTGTCATAGGTTGCTGGCAGATTACAGGCCTTCCATAGGTGCCGCCAGGCCCCAAATCGGCCATGGGCCCCCGTACCGCCTGGTCACGCTGCTGCTGGTCCCACAGTGTGACCTGGGTCCCTGTACGGCCTCCCATTGCTTCCACTCTGCCATGTGCCACTTTGAAATGTCCTCACACTCCTGCGGTTGTCCATTTTGTCATAGGTTGCTGGCAGATTAGCGGCCTCCCATAGGTGCCGCCAGGCCCCATATCGGCCATGGGCCCCCGTACCGCCTGGTCACGCTGCTGCTGGGCCCACAGTGTGACCTGGGTCCCTGTACGGCCTCCCATTGCTGCTGCCAGGAGGCAGCAGGGTCGCAGCTGTGTCAGTGGAGGCAAACGGCCACGGAGTAGAGCAGCAGCTCCACTGCAGCCTACCACCACAGCCAGTAGTGGTGCCGGTGTGCACGGAGGAAGTAGCAGTCAGCCAATGAGGAGTAGCGGGTGCAAAGTTTCCTACTCGGCGGTGTGGCAAGTTTTCGTCAAGCCGCCCGAGGAAGTAAACGTAGCCTAATGTCGACTATGTGGCCAGAAAGTCAAGTGTGGCCAGGGGGCCCATGTTGGGACTACAGCGTTGCGTCAGCATATGCAGCGTCGCCATTCGGTGGCCTGGGAAAAACGTGATAAAGATACGGCGGTTCTGCCTGCCCCAGCCCAGGGTTCCATTTTGTCATAGGGTGCTGGCAGATTAGCGGCCTTCCATAGGTTACGCCAGGCCCCATATCGGCCATGGGCACCCATACCTCCTGGTCACGCTGCTGCTGGTCCCACAGTGTGACCTGGGTCCCTGTACGGCCTCCCATTGCTTCCACTCTGCCATGTGCCACTTTGAGGTCTCCTTACACTCCTGCGGTTTTCCATTTTGTCATAGGTTGCTGGCAGATTAGCGGCCTTCCATAGGTGCCGCCAGGCCCCATATCGGCCATGAGCCCCCGTACCGCCTGGTCACGCTGCTGCTGGTCCCACAGTGTGACCTGGGTCCCTGTACGGCCTCCCATTGCTTCCACTCTGCCATGTGCCACTTTGAAATGTCCTCACACTCCTGCGGTTGTCCATTTTGTCATAGGTTGCTGGCAGATTAGCGGCCTCCCATAGGTGCCGCCAGGCCCCATATCGGCCATGGGCCCCCGTACCTCCTGGTCATGCTGCTGCTGGTCCCACAGTGTGACCTGGGTCCCTGTACGGCCTCCCATTGCTTCCACTCTGCCATGTGCCACTTTGAAATCTCCTTACACTCCTGCGGTTTTCCATTTTGTCATAGGTTGCTGGCAGATTAGCGGCCTTCCATAGGTGCCGCCAGGCCCCATATCGGCCAGGGGCCCCCGTACCTCCTGGTCACGCTGCTGCTGGGCCCACAGTGTGACCTGGGTCCCTGTACGGCCTCCCATTGCTTCCACTCTGCCATGTGCCACTTTGAGGTCTCCTTACACTCCTGCGGTTTTCCATTTTGTCATAGGTTGCTGGCAGATTAGCGGCCTTCCATAGGTTCCGCCAGGCCCCATATCGGCCATGGGCCCCCGTACCTCCTGGTCACGCTGCTGCTGGTCCCACAGTGTGACCTGGGTCCCTGTACGGCCTCCCATTGCTTCCACTCTGCCATGTGCCACTTTGAGGGCTCCTCACACTCCTGTGCTTTTCCATTTTGACATAGGTTGCTGGCAGATTACAGGCCTTCCATAGGTTCCGCCAGGCCCCATATCGGCCATGGGCCCCCGTACCGCCTGGTCACGCTGCTGCTGGGCCCACAGTGTGACCTGGGTCCCTGTACGGCCTCCCATTGCTTCCACTCTGCCATGTGCCACTTTGAGGTCTCCTCACACTCCTGTGCTTTTCCATTTTGTCATAGGTTGCTGGCAGATTAGCGGCCTTCCATAGGTGCCGCCAGGCCCCATATCGGCCATGGGCCCCCGTACCTCCTGGTCACGCTGCTGCTGGTCCCACAGTGTGACCTGGGTCCCTGTACGGCCTCCCATTGCTTCCACTCTGCCATGTGCCACTTTGAGGTCTCCTTACACTCCTGCGGTTTTCCATTTTGTCATAGGTTGCTGGCAGATTAGCGGCCTTCCATAGGTTCCGCCAGGCCCCATATCGGCCATGGGCCCCCGTACCTCCTGGTCTCGCTGCTGCTGGTCCCACAGTGTGACCTGGGTCCCTGTACGGCCTCCCATTGCTTCCACTCTGCCATGTGCCACTTTGAGGTTGTTAGGGATCCGCCAGGTGGCACCTCTGTCAGCCCACTAGGCGGAATCACCCGGAGCGTGGGGTCTAAGTCCCGGTCTGCGTTTTCACCAGGGCCCCTGATGGTGGGGATGGACTTGGAGCAGAACCAGGACCAGGTCACGACCTCCGAGCAATACCACCCGTGGCAGAGGGAGCCTCCGTGGATAGAAGTAGGACAGAGTAGAGTCAGATGTGAGGAGGCTGGCAGGACCTGGCAGGATAAACCGGCGGTTGTCACCGTGGGAAATGGCGTGGTACCGAGACAGTAGGCAGAGAGTGGTCAGGTCGCACGCTGGGTCAGTTACCGGGGTCAGTCCGCAGAATGGTCAAACAAGCCGGGAGTCGGGACAGGAGAAGGCAGCGTAGTCAGATAATCCGGGTCAGGGCAGGAGCAGGCAGAACGTCAAACAATCCGGGTCACAATCACAGGAAACACAGGTATCAAATCAGACCTTGCGGCGATTTGTGACAGTGCAGGGCATCTTTAAATATCGCGCCCTGCACTGCCATTGGCCGCCCAGGACGCGCCCCCGGGCTGTCATTGGTCGTCCGAGGCGCGCCCACGGCTCCTACTGCGCATGCGCGGCCTCCTGTCAGCCACGGCCCGCCGGGATCTGGTGCCTGCGTCCCGGCGTGAGCCGCCGCTATTGCGCATGCGCCGGGGACGGAGCCGCGGCGGACCCTGACATTGCCCCCCCCCCTACGGGCACCCTCCGGGAGCCCCACTGAATTCTCCACCGCGGGTGGCCACGAAAGAACTCCCGGATGAGCCTGGGAGCGTGAACATTCTGAATGGGTTCCCAAGAGTTTTCCTCAGGACCATAACCCTTCCATTTTATCAAAAACTGCGTCTGGCCTCCCCTCCTACGGCAACTGAGAATCGTTTCTACCTCGTACTCTTCTTGTTCACCTATGGTGACTGCCTCAGGAGGCCTGGATTCCCGATCCGGGAAAGGGTCCGATGCGGCCGGTTTCAGAAGAGACACATGAAACACCGGGTGAATCCTGAAAGACTCCGGCAGTTCGAGTTCGTAAGCCACCTTGTTGATGACTCGCTTGACTTGGAACGGGCCAACAAATTTCGGACCCAATTTCCTTGATGGACACTGCATCTTCAAGTTGGCAGTGGCCAGCCAAACCCGGTCTCCAGGTTGAAGCGCCAGTTCCCCCCTTCTCCTCCTGTCAAATGCCTTCTTGCTGTCCTCCTGGGCTTTCGTGATGGCCTCCAGAACTGTCTTGTTATTGGTCGAAAGGAAATTTAGGACGTCTTGAGATGCTGGTACTGAGCTCTCTGGCATGAGATCGGGAAGAAATGTTGGATGGTAACCATAATTGGTGAAGAACGGGGATTGCCCCGTAGCGGAGTGGTTCGAGTTGTTGTAGGCAAACTCCGCTGACGGTAACAGCGTCAACCAGTCATCCTGTAGGTAGGACGTGTAGCATCGGAGGTATTGCTCTAATACTTGGTTGGTCCTCTCTGTTTGCCCATTGGTCTGGGGATGGTAAGCGGACGAGAGTGACAACTTGATTCCCAGTGCTTCGCACAAGGCCTTCCAAAACCTTGAAGTGAACTGGGCTCCCCGATCTGATACTATATCCTCGGGAACTCCATGTAGTCTAACTATTTCCTTGATAAATATTCGTGCAGTTTCCGGCGCGGATGGTGTCTTTTCCAGGGGTACGAAATGGGCCATCTTAGAGAAGCGATCGACAATCACAAATATGGCAGTGTGGCCTTGAGATGGTGGGAGTTCGACAATAAAGTCCATGGCTATCATTTGCCAGGCCCTCTTTGGAATTGGCAACGGGCGCAACAATCCCCAGGCCTTGCTTCTGGAGGGTTTATTCCTCTGGCAGGTAGGACAAGTCTGAACGTAGCGCTCGCAGTCCTTGACCATGTTTGGCCACCAGAATGAGCGCTGTAGAAGTTCCAGGGTCTTCGTAACTCCGAAATGGCCCGCCATTGGATGGTCGTGGCAGTGGCCCAGGACCATGGTTTGGACTCCTTCGGGTACTACAATCCGACCCTCCTTCCACAATAACCCTTCACGGTTCAGGAGAGGCATCCCAGGCGGCGCTGGTAGTCCCACGGAAGCGTCAAGAAGTTTGGAGCGGAGTTCCGTCTGTAGGACGAGGAAGTTTCCGGATGGTAGGATCGTGTCAGGTCTTGGTGTATCGTCGGGGTCCTCAAACATGCGGGACAGCGCGTCCGGCTTAGTGTTCTTAGAGCCAGGTCGATAAGTTATGTGGAAGGTAAACCGGGAAAAGAAAAGAGCCCATCTCGCCTGGCGTGGCCTCAGTCGTCTGGCTGTCCTCAAATACTCCAGGTTTTTGTGATCGGTATATATCAGGATGGGGTGTGTAGCTCCTTCCAGCAAGTACCGCCATTCTTCCAGGGCGGTCTTTATGGCCAGGAGCTCCCGATCTCCGATGTCGTAGTTTCGCTCGGCAGGTGTCAATTTCCTGGAGAAGAACGCTACAGGATGTAGCAGCTCCTTGGTGCCGTTCCTTTGAGACAGGACCGCTCCTACCGCGTTTTCTGAGGCGTCCACTTCCAACACGTATGGGAGAGAAGAATCGGGATGACTGAGTATCGGAGCAGAGGTAAAAAGTTTCTTGAGAACTTCAAACGCAGTTTGTGCTTCGGTAGACCACTTAAAGCGGATCCCCTGTTTAGTCAGTTGCGTGATTGGGGAAACCAGTCCGGAGAAGTTCTTGATAAATTTTCGATAAAAGTTTGCAAAACCGATAAAACGCTGCACGCCCTTCTTATCGGTGGGTATCGGCCAATCCAGGATTGCCGAGACTTTCCGGGGGTCCATCGCGACCCCCGCGGGGGAGAGAACCAATCCCAGGAATGTGATCTTATGCTGTTCAAAACAGCATTTGTCTGCTTTGGCGTATAGCCTGTGTTGGCGCAAACGTTCCAACACCCGCATCACGTGATTTCGACGAGCCTCCAGAGAGGGCGAGAAGATTAAGATGTCGTCCAAATAGACAACCATGAAGATATCAAGGAAATCACGAAACACGTCGTTTATAAAATGTTGGAAGGTGGCCGGAGCGTTACAGAGCCCGAACGGCATGACCAGGTATTCAAAGTGTCCGTATCGCGTACGGAAGGCCGTCTTCCATTCATCACCTTCCCTGATACGAACTAGATTGTAGGCCCCCCGTAAGTCTAGCTTAGTAAAAACTATTGCGGACCTTAACCTCTGGAGGAGCTCGGGAACCAGGGGTAACGGGTAGCGGTTTTTCACCGTGATCCTATTCAGGTCGCGGTAGTCTATACAGGGCCGTAGTGTCTTGTCCTTTTTCTCCACAAAGAATAGCCCGGCCCCGGCTGGGGACGTGGAAGGGCGAATAAACCCCTTCTGAAGGTTTTCGTCTATGTATTCCCTCAAAACTCCTGACTCGAGCTCCGATAAAGGGAAAATACGGCCGAACGAAATTTCAGATCCGGGCAGGAGGTCTATGGGACAGTCGTAAGACCGGTGTGGGGGAAGTGTGTCTGCCCCTTGCTTACTAAACACGTCCAGAAAGTCGTGGTAGGCCGGGGGAATAACCTGGGACAGATCTGTATCCCCATCCATGCATAGGAGTAATTGGGGGACCACGGGCCCTGAGACGTGGCAACTTTTCAGACAGTATGTGGACCGAAACTGCACGGTTCCCTTCTCCCAGTCAATCTGGGGGTTATGGGCTCGCAGCCAAGGAAGCCCCAGAATGACCGGGAAAAGGGGGGACGCGATGGCGTCCAGACGGAGGAATTCCTGGTGATGATCAGCCATTGAGGCGAAAATAGGGGGTGTCTCCTGATTCACCACTCCCGATTTTAAGCTAGACCCATCCGCCAGGAAGATGTTCAGCCCCCTTTCCTTGGTCTGGAGTGGGATACCTTGCTGGTGAGCAAACGTGAGATCAATAAAGCAGCTACATGCCCCCGAATCTATGATAGCTGTCACCGTCAAGGTTCTTCCTGGGAGCTGTAAAGACACCGGTATTGCCAGACAACTTGACTGATCACCCCTTTCTGCAGATAACGGAAAAAAACTAGAAGTGGACTTACATTTTTTCGTAGGACAGGAGCGCACCCGGTGGCCAGCTTCTCCGCAGTACAGACAGAGGTTCTGTGATAGTCTCCTCTGACGTTCTTCGGCCGATAATGTGGACCGAGCCAGTCCCAGTTGCATGGGTTCGGAGGTGTCCTCAGGTTCCGAGCTCCGGGTAGTGCTTCCTGTGGGCGGGAATAGTCCCCTTGATGGTACCCAAGCCGCCCTTTGACCCTGGTTGCTTTGTTCAAGCCGGCGTTCTCTCAGTCTGCGGTCGATTTGTATGGCCAGCTCGATTAGCTTCTCTAGGGAGTCAGGTAGGCCTACCCGTGCTAACTCGTCTTTGAGTGACTCAGATAGCCCGATGCGAAATTGGTGACATAATGCCGCATCGTTCCATCGGGTGTCCCCCATCCAGCGTCTGAATTCAGACGCATACTCCTCGGCTGCCCGGCGACCCTGCCGCAGAGAGTACAAGGTGGACTCTGCGGAAGCAGCTCGCTGAGGGTCGTCATATAGTATGGCCATGGCTCTAAAAAATTCAGTCACGGAATCAAGATGGGGGTCGTGATTCTCCATCAGGCGATGAGCCCAATCCTGGGGCTCATCCTGAAGGAGAGAGACTATAAACCCCACCTTGACGGTCTCGGTGGTGAACGTGCAGGGCTGCAGGTCGAAGAACAGGATGCACGCATTTTGGAAAGCCCTGAAGCGGCTTCGGTCTCCATGGAAGCGTTCTGGTAAGGGAACGCGGGGTTCAGGAGTAGGGGGTGCGGCCCCTGCTCCGGGAGCTGGGGTAGCAGGTGATTCCCCAGGAGAAGCTGCGGGACTCGGGCTCTGTGCCGGGAATGTAATGGTGACTAACGTCTCCATGCGGTCCTCAAGGTGGGAGCATCGGGTATGAAAAGTCTGGATCGCTTGGGTTAGGGTCGCCAGATGCTGGCAGATATCCTCCAGGAAGGCCGGGCCTCTTCCTGACTCTGTCATGGCCGCAAGGTACTGTTACGGATCCGCCAGGTGGCACCTCTGGCAGCCCACTAGGCGGAATCACCCGGAGCGTGGGGTCTAAGTCCCGGTCTGCGTTTTCACCAGGGCCCCTGATGGTGGGGATGGACTTGGAGCAGAACCAGGACCAGGTCACGACCTCCGAGCAATACCACCCGTGGCAGAGGGAGCCTCCGTGGATAGAAGTAGGACAGAGTAGAGTCAGATGTGAGGAGGCCGGCAGGACCTGGCAGGATAAACCGGCGGTTGTCACCGTGGGAAATGGCGTGGTACCGAGACAGTAGGCAGAGAGTGGTCAGGTCGCACGCTGGGTCAGTTACCGGGGTCAGTCCGCAGAATGGTCAAACAAGCCGGGGGTCGGGACAGGAGAAGGCAGCGTAGTCAGATAATCCGGGTCAGGGCAGGAGCAGGCAGAACGTCAAACAATCCGGGTCACAATCACAGGAAACACAGGTATCAAATCAGACCTTGCGGCGATTTGTGACAGTGCAGGGCATCTTTAAATATCGCGCCCTGCACTGCCATTGGCCGCCCAGGACGCGCCCCCGGGCTGTCATTGGTCGCCCGAGGCGCGCCCACGGCTCCTACTGCGCATGCGCGGCCTCCTGTCAGCCACGGCCCGCCGGGATCTGGTGCCTGCGTCCCGGCGTGAGCCGCCGCTATTGCGCATGCGCCAGGGACGGAGCCGCGGAGGACCCTGACAGAGGTCTCCTCACACTCCTGTGCTTTTAGATTTTGACATAGGTTGCTGGCAGATTACAGGCCTTCCATAGGTTTCGCCAGGCCACATATCGGCCATGGGCCCCCGTACCTCCTGGTCAAGCTGCTGCTGGGCCCACAGTGTGACATGGGTCCCTGTATGGCCTCCCATTGCTTCCACTCTGCCATGTGCCACTTTGAGGTCTCCTCACACTGCTGGTGTGTTCAATTTTTTGACATAGGGTGCTGGCAGATTACGGGCCTCCCATTGCTGCTGCCAGGCACGTAATCTGCCATGGGCCCCCGTACCGACTCCTCATGCTGTGACGTTGCAACAAGGTGGAATTCAACCCTACATATGTTAGACCGCCTTTACGAACAGCGAAAGGCCATCACAGATTTCCTGATGTTAAAAGCGGATAAAGGTACTCCCTGTGTAACTTAGATGTCAGCCATTGTCAGCTCATGCGTGACACCTGCGCTTGCTCAGGCCCTTTGAGGAGGCCACGCTATTCGTGAGTCGGCAGGACTATGGGATGAACGAGGTCAAATCGGCCATGGGCCCCCGTACCGCCTGGTCACGCTGATGCTGGTCCCACAGTGTGACCTGGGTCCCTGTACCGCCTCCCATTGCTCCCACTCTGCCATGTGCCACTTTGAGGTCTCCTCACACTCCTGCGGTTTTCCATTTTGTCATAGGTTGCTGGCAGATTACAGGCCTTCCATAGGTGCCACCAGGCCCCAAATCGGCCAAGGGCCCCCGTACCGCCTGGTCACGCTGCTGCTGCTGGGCCCACAGTGTGACCTGGGTCCCTGTACCGCCTCCCATTGCTCCCACTCTGCCATGTGCCACTTTCAGGTCTCCTCACACTCCTGCTGGTTTCCATTTTGTCATAGGTTGCTGTATGGCCTCCCATTGCTGCTGGCTCCACCGCCACACTGTGGCTCCAAACACTGGTTTTGGCCCCGTGACTGGCCAAATGAGTGAAGTGTGCTGTGATTCTAAGATCGACGGCACTCATCTGCATGTCATACTGACTGAAAGTATTATTTCTCTTCCCCAGCAGACTCCAAGGGCATTTAAATTAAAGGTACAGTGTTCTGCACTAATATTAAGTCTCTCTGAAGCCTAGAAACACCCTTTTTTAAGTTAAATTCACAGCGAATTTATTCGACTCGAATCGAATATTGTCCACGAATTCGCCGAATCAGTCGAATCAAATTTTTCAACTCTTCGCTCATCTCTAATTGTGAATAAGAAATGAAAAATATGTGAGCCAAAAACATGTTGAGCGTGTGTCATCTAATGTTCTTGTCAGTATTGTGTGTTTTTTACATGTGTTGTGCTCTGGCCAGAGTGGAATACTTCTCTGGCACATTATTTGGTCTGAGTTTTCTCTGTGGTAAAAGCGGATGCCTGGTTTCGATCTATCTAAATATTTGTCTGTCTATTTTTCTATGGATCAAGGATAAAAGGGCTGATTGGCTGTAAAGCTGATACTCCGGGCAAAAAGGTCCTGCTGTCTATCCTCCGTAAAGGGGTATACCTTCTTCCCCATTTTACAGTCGAGACTGGGCACACCGACGGGACAGCAGTGCTGAGTTCCAACTCTTCGTTTTCGAACTCTAAGAAGCGATCTCTTTACACAGCGATCGACCTAGGAGAGGGATGAGCCAAGAGGGCCTCTAAGAGACGTACTTGCGAACAGTATAGAAGCTCCATAAGCCCTTCATATCAAAGAATCAGAATATGCTGAGAAGAGGTCAGAAGTGTAATGTAGCTTTTTAATGTACAATAAAGACTATACAGAAAAATGGTCAGGAGTACAACGTACAACATACACTATACTGGGAATGGGTCAAAAGTATAATGTACAGTGTAACATAGACTATAGAAAGAAAAGAGAGGAGTTTAATGCACAGCATAGACAATGCAGAGAAGGGGCCAGGAGTAACATATACTGTTTAGAGTACACAGTTAGTGTTTTTGTCCGTCTTAAGTTTTTTACTTTGATTGTGAATAAGCAATGAAAAATATGTGAGCCAAAAACATGTTGAGCGTGTGTCATCTAATGTTCTTGTCAGTATTGTGTGTTTTTTACATGTGTTGTGCTCTGGCCAGAGTGGATTACTTCTCTTGCACATTATTTGGTCTGAGTTTTCTCTGTGGTAAAAGTGGATGCCTGGTTTGGATCTATCTATCTAAATATTTGTCTGTATTTTTCTATGGATCAAGGATAAAAGGGCTGATTGGCTGTAAAGCTGATACTCCGGGCAAAAAGATCCTGCTGTCTGTCCTCCGTAAAGGGGTATACCTTCTTCCCCATTTTACAGTCGAGACTGGGCACACCGACGGGACAGCAGTGCAGAGTTCCAACTCTTCGTTTTCGTTCTCTAAGAAGCGATCTCTTTATACAGCCATCCCTCTCCTAGGTAGAGAGGGATGAGCCAAGAGGGCCTCTAAGAGACGTACTTGCGAACAGTATAGAAGCTCCATAAGCCCTTCATATCAAAGAATCAGAATATGCTGAGAAGAGGTCAGAAGTGTAATGTGAATCATTGCTTTTTAATGTACAATCAAAAGCATACAGAAAAAAGGTCAGGAGTACAACGTACAACATACACTATACTGGGAATGGGTCAAAAGTATAATGTACAGTGTAACATAGACTATAGAAAGAAAAGGGAGGAGTTTAATGCACAGCATAGACAATGCAGAGAAGGGGCCAGGAGTAACATATACTGTTTAGAGTATACAGTTAGTGTTTGTCGGTCTTAAGTGTTTTACTTTGATTGTGAATAAGAAATGAAAAATATGTGAGCCAAAAACATGTTGAGCGTGTGTCATCTAATGTTCTTGTCAGTATTGTGTGTTTTTTACATGTGTTGTGCTCTGGCCAGAGTGGAATACTTCTCTGGCACATTATTTGGTCTGAGTTTTTTCTGTGGTAAAAGCGGATGCCTGGTTTCGATCTATCTAAATATTTGTCTGTCTATTTTTCTATGGATCAAGGATAAAAGGGCTGATTGGCTGTAAAGCTGATACTCCGGGCAAAAAGGTCCTGCTGTCTATCCTCTGTAAAGGGGTATACCTTCTTCCCCATTTTACAGTCGAGACTGGGCACACCGACGGGACAGCAGTGCAGAGTTCCAACTCTTCGTTTTCGAACTCTAAGAAGCGATCTCTTTACACAGCGATCGACCTAGGAGAGGGATCAGCCAAGAGGGCCTCTAAGAGACGTACTTGCGAACAGTATAGAAGCTCCATAAGCCCTTCATATCAAAGAATCAGAATATGCTGAGAAGAGGTCAGAAGTGTAATGTGAAACATAGCTTTTTAATGTACAATAAAGACTATACAGAAAAATGGTCAGGAGTACAACGTACAACATACACTATACTGGGAATGGGTCAAAAGTATAATGTACAGTGTAACATAGACTATAGAAAGAAAAGAGAGGAGTTTAATGCACAGCATAGACAATGCAGAGAAGGGGCCAGGAGTAAAATATACTGTTTAGAGTACACAGTTCGTGTTTTTGTCCGTCTTAAGTTTTTTACTTTGATTGTGAATAAGCAATGAAAAATATGTGAGCCAAAAACATGTTGAGCGTGTGTCATCTAATGTTCTTGTCAGTATTGTGTGTTTTTTACATGTGTTGTGCTCTGGCCAGAGTGGATTACTTCTCTTGCACATTATTTGGTCTGAGTTTTCTCTGTGGTAAAAGTGGATGCCTGGTTTGGATCTATCTATCTAAATATTTGTCTGTATTTTTCTATGGATCAAGGATAAAAGGGCTGATTGGCTGTAAAGCTGATACTTCGGGCAAAAAGATCCTGCTGTCTGTCCTCCGTAAAGGGGTATACCTTCTTCCCCATTTTACAGTCGAGACTGGGCACACCGACGGGACAGCAGTGCAGAGTTCCAACTCTTCGTTTTCGATCTCTAAGAAGCGATCTCTTTATACAGCCATCCCTTTCCTAGGTAGAGAGGGATGAGCCAAGAGGGCCTCTAAGAGACGTACTTGCGAACAGTATAGAAGCTCCATAAGCCCTTCATATCAAAGAATCAGAATATGCTGAGAAGAGGTCAGAAGTGTAATGTGAATCATTGCTTTTTAATGTACAATCAAAAGCATACAGACAAAAGGTCAGGAGTACAACGTACAACATACACTATACTGGGAATGGGTCAAAAGTATAATGTACAGTGTAACATAGACTATAGAAAGAAAAGGGAGGAGTTTAATGCACAGCATAGACAATGCAGAGAAGGGGCCAGGAGTAACATATACTGTTTAGAGTATACAGTTAGTGTTTGTCGGTCTTAAGTGTTTTACTTTGATTGTGAATAAGAAATGAAAAATATGTGAGCCAAAAACATGTTGAGCGTGTGTCATCTAATGTTCTTGTCAGTATTGTGTGTTTTTTACATGTGTTGTGCTCTGGCCAGAGTGGAATACTTCTCTGGCACATTATTTGGTCTGAGTTTTTTCTGTGGTAAAAGCGGATGCCTGGTTTCGATCTATCTAAATATTTGTCTGTCTATTTTTCTATGGATCAAGGATAAAAGGGCTGATTGGCTGTAAAGCTGATACTCCGGGAAAAAAGGTCCTGCTGTCTATCCTCTGTAAAGGGGTATACCTTCTTCCCCATTTTACAGTCGAGACTGGGCACACCGACGGGACAGCAGTGCAGAGTTCCAACTCTTCGTTTTCGAACTCTAAGAAGCGATCTCTTTACACAGCGATCGACCTAGGAGAGGGATCAGCCAAGAGGGCCTCTAAGAGACGTACTTGCGAACAGTATAGAAGCTCCATAAGCCCTTCATATCAAAGAATCAGAATATGCTGAGAAGAGGTCAGAAGTGTAATGTGAAACATAGCTTTTTAATGTACAATAAAGACTATACAGAAAAATGGTCAGGAGTACAACGTACAACATACACTATACTGGGAATGGGTCAAAAGTATAATGTACAGTGTAACATAGACTATAGAAAGAAAAGAGAGGAGTTTAATGCACAGCATAGACAATGCAGAGAAGGGGCCAGGAGTAACATATACTGTTTAGAGTACACAGTTAGTGTTTTTGTCCGTCTTAAGTTTTTTACTTTGATTGTGAATAAGCAATGAAAAATATGTGAGCCAAAAACATGTTGAGCGTGTGTCATCTAATGTTCTTGTCAGTATTGTGTGTTTTTTACATGTGTTGTGCTCTGGCCAGAGTGGATTACTTCTCTTGCACATTATTTGGTCTGAGTTTTCTCTGTGGTAAAATTGGATGCCTGGTTTGGATCTATCTATCTAAATATTTGTCTGTATTTTTCTATGGATCAAGGATAAAAGGGCTGATTGGCTGTAAAGCTGATACTCCGGGCAAAAAGATCCTGCTGTCTGTCCTCCGTAAAGGGGTATACCTTCTTCCCCATTTTACAGTCGAGACTGGGCACACCGACGGGACAGCAGTGCAGAGTTCCAACTCTTCGTTTTCGATCTCTAAGAAGCGATCTCTTTATACAGCCATCCCTCTCCTAGGTAGAGAGGGATGAGCCAAGAGGGCCTCTAAGAGACGTACTTGCGAACAGTATAGAAGCTCCATAAGCCCTTCATATCAAAGAATCAGAATATGCTGAGAAGAGGTCAGAAGTGTAATGTGAATCATTGCTTTTTAATGTACAATCAAAAGCATACAGAAAAAAGGTCAGGAGTACAACGTACAACATACACTATACTGGGAATGGGTCAAAAGTATAATGTACAGTGTAACATAGACTATAGAAAGAAAAGGGAGGAGTTTAATGCACAGCATAGACAATGCAGAGAAGGGGCCAGGAGTAACATATACTGTTTAGAGTATACAGTTAGTGTTTGTCGGTCTTAAGTGTTTTACTTTGATTGTGAATAAGAAATGAAAAATATGTGAGCCAAAAACATGTTGAGCGTGTGTCATCTAATGTTCTTGTCAGTATTGTGTGTTTTTTACATGTGTTGTGCTCTGGCCAGAGTGGAATACTTCTCTGGCACATTATTTGGTCTGAGTTTTCTCTGTGGTAAAAGCGGATGCCTGGTTTCGATCTATCTAAATATTTGTCTGTCTATTTTTCTATGGATCAAGGAAAAAAGGGCTGATTGGCTGTAAAGCTGATACTCCGGGCAAAAAGGTCCTGCTGTCTATCCTCCGTAAAGGGGTATACCTTCTTCCCCATTTTACAGTCGAGACTGGGCACACCGACGGGACAGCAGTGCAGAGTTCCAACTCTTCGTTTTCGAACCCTAAGAAGCGATCTCTTTACACAGCGATCGACCTAGGAGAGGGATCAGCCAAGAGGGCCTCTAAGAGACGTACTTGCGAACAGTATAGAAGCTCCATAAGCCCTTCATATCAAAGAATCAGAATATGCTGAGAAGAGGTCAGAAGTGTAATGTGAAACATAGCTTTTTAATGTACAATAAAGACTATACAGAAAAATGGTCAGGAGTACAACGTACAACATACACTATACTGGGAATGGGTCAAAAGTATAATGTACAGTGTAACATAGACTATAGAAAGAAAAGAGAGGAGTTTAATGCACAGCATAGACAATGCAGAGAATGGGCCAGGAGTAACATATACTGTTTAGAGTACACAGTTAGTGTTTTTGTCCGTCTTAAGTTTTTTACTTTGATTGTGAATAAGCAATGAAAAATATGTGAGCCAAAAACATGTTGAGCGTGTGTCATCTAATGTTCTTGTCAGTATTGTGTGTTTTTTACATGTGTTGTGCTCTGGCCAGAGTGGATTACTTCTCTTGCACATTATTTGGTCTGAGTTTTCTCTGTGGTAAAAGTGAATGCCTGGTTTGGATCTATCTATCTAAATATTTGTCTGTATTTTTCTATGGATCAAGGTTAAAAGGGCTGATTGGCTGTAAAGCTGATACTCTGGGCAAAAAGATCCTGCTGTCTGTCCTCCGTAAAGGGGTATACCTTCTTCCCCATTTTACAGTCGAGACTGGGCACACCGACGGGACAGCAGTGCAGAGTTCCAACTCTTCGTTTTCGTTCTCTAAGAAGCGATCTCTTTATACAGCCATCCCTCTCCTAGGTAGAGAGGGATGAGCCAAGAGGGCCTCTAAGAGATGTACTTGCGAACAGTATAGAAGCTCCATAAGCCCTTCATATCAAAGAATCAGAATATGCTGAGAAGAGGTCAGAAGTGTAATGTGAATCATTGCTTTTTAATGTACAATCAAAAGCATACAGAAAAAAGGTCAGGAGTACAACGTACAACATACACTATACTGGGAATGGGTCAAAAGTATAATGTACAGTGTAACATAGACTATAGAAAGAAAAGGGAGGAGTTTAATGCACAGCATAGACAATGCAGAGAAGGGGCCAGGAGTAACATATACTGTTTAGAGTATACAGTTAGTGTTTGTCGGTCTTAAGTGTTTTACTTTGATTGTGAATAGGAAATGAAAAATATGTGAGCCAAAAACATGTTGAGCGTGTGTCATCTAATGTTCTTGTCAGTATTGTGTGTTTTTTACATGTGTTGTGCTCTGGCCAGAGTGGAATACTTCTCTGGCACATTATTTGGTCTGAGTTTTCTCTGTGGTAAAAGCGGATGCCTGGTTTCGATCTATCTAAATATTTGTCTGTCTATTTTTCTATGGATCAAGGATAAAAGGGCTGATTGGCTGTAAAGCTGATACTCCGGGCAAAAAGGTCCTGCTGTCTATCCTCCGTAAAGGGGTATACCTTCTTCCCCATTTTACAGTCGAGACTGGGCACACCGACGGGACAGCAGTGCAGAGTTCCAACTCTTCGTTTTCGAACTCTAAGAAGCGATCTCTTTACACAGCGATCGACCTAGGAGAGGGATCAGCCAAGAGGGCCTCTAAGAGACGTACTTGCGAACAGTATAGAAGCTCCATAAGCCCTTCATATCAAAGAATCAGAATATGCTGAGAAGAGGTCAGAAGTGTAATGTAGCTTTTTAATGTACAATAAAGACTATACAGAAAAATGGTCAGGAGTACAACGTACAACATACACTATACTGGGAATGGGTCAAAAGTATAATGTACAGTGTAACATAGACTATAGAAAGAAAAGAGAGGAGTTTAATGCACAGCATAGACAATGCAGAGAAGGGGCCAGGAGTAACATATACTGTTTAGAGTACACAGTTAGTGTTTTTGTCCGTCTTAAGTTTTTTACTTTGATTGTGAATAAGCAATGAAAAATATGTGAGCCAAAAACATGTTGAGCGTGTGTCATCTAATGTTCTTGTCAGTATTGTGTGTTTTTTACATGTGTTGTGCTCTGGCCAGAGTGGATTACTTCTCTTGCACATTATTTGGTCTGAGTTTTCTCTGTGGTAAAAGTGGATGCCTGGTTTGGATCTATCTATCTAAATATTTGTCTGTATTTTTCTATGGATCAAGGATAAAAGGGCTGATTGGCTGTAAAGCTGATACTCCGGGCAAAAAGATCCTGCTGTCTGTCCTCCGTAAAGGGGTATACCTTCTTCTCCATTTTACAGTCGAGACTGGGCACACCGACGGGACAGCAGTGCAGAGTTCCAACTCTTCGTTTTCGATCTCTAAGAAGCGATCTCTTTATACAGCCATCCCTCTCCTAGGTAGAGAGGGATGAGCCAAGAGGGCCTCTAAGAGACGTACTTGCGAACAGTATAGAAGCTCCATAAGCCCTTCATATCAAAGAATCAGAATATGCTGAGAAGAGGTCAGAAGTGTAATGTGAATCATTGCTTTTTAATGTACAATCAAAAGCATACAGAAAAAAGTCAGGAGTACAACGTACAACATACACTATACTGGGAATGGGTCAAAAGTATAATGTACAGTGTAACATAGACTATAGAAAGAAAAGGGAGGAGTTTAATGCACAGCATAGACAATGCAGAGAAGGGGCCAGGAGTAACATATACTGTTTAGAGTATACAGTTAGTGTTTGTCGGTCTTAAGTGTTTTACTTTGATTGTGAATAAGAAATGAAAAATATGTGAGCCAAAAACATGTTGAGCGTGTGTCATCTAATGTTCTTGTCAGTATTGTGTGTTTTTTACATGTGTTGTGCTCTGGCCAGAGTGGAATACTTCTCTGGCACATTATTTGGTCTGAGTTTTCTCTGTGGTAAAAGCGGATGCCTGGTTTCGATCTATCTAAATATTTGTCTGTCTATTTTTCTATGGATCAAGGATAAAAGGGCTGATTGGCTGTAAAGCTGATACTCCGGGCAAAAAGGTCCTGCTGTCTATCCTCCGTAAAGGGGTATACCTTCTTCCCCATTTTACAGTCGAGACTGGGCACACCGACGGGACAGCAGTGCAGAGTTCCAACTCTTCGTTTTCGAACTCTAAGAAGCGATCTCTTTACACAGCGATCGACCTAGGAGAGGGATCAGCCAAGAGGGCCTCTAAGAGACGTACTTGCGAACAGTATAGAAGCTCCATAAGCCCTTCATATCAAAGAATCAGAATATGCTGAGAAGAGGTCAGAAGTGTAATGTGAAACATAGCTTTTTAATGTACAATAAAGACTATACAGAAAAATGGTCAGGAGTACAACGTACAACATACACTATACTGGGAATGGGTCAAAAGTATAATGTACAGTGTAACATAGACTATAGAAAGAAAAGAGAGGAGTTTAATGCACAGCATAGACAATGCAGAGAAGGGGCCAGGAGTAACATATACTGTTTAGAGTACACAGTTAGTGTTTTTGTCCGTCTTAAGTTTTTTACTTTGATTGTGAATAAGCAATGAAAAATATGTGAGCCAAAAACATGTTGAGCGTGTGTCATCTAATGTTCTTGTCAGTATTGTGTGTTTTTTACATGTGTTGTGCTCTGGCCAGAGTGGATTACTTCTCTTGCACATTATTTGGTCTGAGTTTTCTCTGTGGTAAAAGTGGATGCCTGGTTTGGATCTATCTATCTAAATATTTGTCTGTATTTTTCTATGGATCAAGGATAAAAGGGCTGATTGGCTGTAAAGCTGATACTCCGGGCAAAAAGATCCTGCTGTCTGTCCTCCGTAAAGGGGTATACCTTCTTCCCCATTTTACAGTCGAGACTGGGCACACGGACGGGACAGCAGTGCAGAGTTCCAACTCTTCGTTTTCGATCTCTAAGAAGCGATCTCTTTATACAGCCATCCCTCTCCTAGGTAGAGAGGGATGAGCCAAGAGGGCCTCTAAGAGACGTACTTGCGAACAGTATAGAAGCTCCATAAGCCCTTCATATCAAAGAATCAGAATATGCTGAGAAGAGGTCAGAAGTGTAATGTGAATCATTGCTTTTTAATGTACAATCAAAAGCATACAGACAAAAGGTCAGGAGTACAACGTACAACATACACTATACTGGGAATGGGTCAAAAGTATAATGTACAGTGTAACATAGACTATAGAAAGAAAAGGGAGGAGTTTAATGCACAGCATAGACAATGCAGAGAAGGGGCCAGGAGTAACATATACTGTTTAGAGTATACAGTTAGTGTTTGTCGGTCTTAAGTGTTTTACTTTGATTGTGAATAAGAAATGAAAAATATGTGAGCCAAAAACATGTTGAGCGTGTGTCATCTAATGTTCTTGTCAGTATTGTGTGTTTTTTACATGTGTTGTGCTCTGGCCAGAGTGGAATACTTCTCTGGCACATTATTTGGTCTGAGTTTTCTCTGTGGTAAAAGCGGATGCCTGGTTTCGATCTATCTAAATATTTGTCTGTCTATTTTTCTATGGATCAAGGATAAAAGGGCTGATTGGCTGTAAAGCTGATACTCCGGGCAAAAAGGTCCTGCTGTCTATCCTCCGTAAAGGGGTATACCTTCTTCCCCATTTTACAGTCGAGACTGGGCACACCGACGGGACAGCAGTGCAGAGTTCCAACTCTTCGTTTTCGAACTCTAAGAAGCGATCTCTTTACACAGCGATCGACCTAGGAGAGGGATCAGCCAAGAGGGCCTCTAAGAGACGTACTTGCGAACAGTATAGAAGCTCCATAAGCCCTTCATATCAAAGAATCAGAATATGCTGAGAAGAGGTCAGAAGTGTAATGTGAATCATTGCTTTTTAATGTACAATCAAAAGCATACAGAAAAAAGTCAGGAGTACAACGTACAACATACACTATACTGGGAATGGGTCAAAAGTATAATGTACAGTGTAACATAGACTATAGAAAGAAAAGGGAGGAGTTTAATGCACAGCATAGACAATGCAGAGAAGGGGCCAGGAGTAACATATACTGTTTAGAGTATACAGTTAGTGTTTGTCGGTCTTAAGTGTTTTACTTTGATTGTGAATAAGAAATGAAAAATATGTGAGCCAAAAACATGTTGAGCGTGTGTCATCTAATGTTCTTGTCAGTATTGTGTGTTTTTTACATGTGTTGTGCTCTGGCCAGAGTGGAATACTTCTCTGGCACATTATTTGGTCTGAGTTTTCTCTGTGGTAAAAGCGGATGCCTGGTTTCGATCTATCTAAATATTTGTCTGTCTATTTTTCTATGGATCAAGGATAAAAGGGCTGATTGGCTGTAAAGCTGATACTCCGGGCAAAAAGGTCCTGCTGTCTATCCTCCGTAAAGGGGTATACCTTCTTCCCCATTTTACAGTCGAGACTGGGCACACCGACGGGACAGCAGTGCAGAGTTCCAACTCTTCGTTTTCGAACTCTAAGAAGCGATCTCTTTACACAGCGATCGACCTAGGAGAGGGATCAGCCAAGAGGGCCTCTAAGAGACGTACTTGCGAACAGTATAGAAGCTCCATAAGCCCTTCATATCAAAGAATCAGAATATGCTGAGAAGAGGTCAGAAGTGTAATGTGAAACATAGCTTTTTAATGTACAATAAAGACTATACAGAAAAATGGTCAGGAGTACAACGTACAACATACACTATACTGGGAATGGGTCAAAAGTATAATGTACAGTGTAACATAGACTATAGAAAGAAAAGAGAGGAGTTTAATGCACAGCATAGACAATGCAGAGAAGGGGCCAGGAGTAACATATACTGTTTAGAGTACACAGTTAGTGTTTTTGTCCGTCTTAAGTTTTTTACTTTGATTGTGAATAAGCAATGAAAAATATGTGAGCCAAAAACATGTTGAGCGTGTGTCATCTAATGTTCTTGTCAGTATTGTGTGTTTTTTACATGTGTTGTGCTCTGGCCAGAGTGGATTACTTCTCTTGCACATTATTTGGTCTGAGTTTTCTCTGTGGTAAAAGTGGATGCCTGGTTTGGATCTATCTATCTAAATATTTGTCTGTATTTTTCTATGGATCAAGGATAAAAGGGCTGATTGGCTGTAAAGCTGATACTCCGGGCAAAAAGATCCTGCTGTCTGTCCTCCGTAAAGGGGTATACCTTCTTCCCCATTTTACAGTCGAGACTGGGCACACCGACGGGACAGCAGTGCAGAGTTCCAACTCTTCGTTTTCGATCTCTAAGAAGCGATCTCTTTATACAGCCATCCCTCTCCTAGGTAGAGAGGGATGAGCCAAGAGGGCCTCTAAGAGACGTACTTGCGAACAGTATAGAAGCTCCATAAGCCCTTCATATCAAAGAATCAGAATATGCTGAGAAGAGGTCAGAAGTGTAATGTGAATCATTGCTTTTTAATGTACAATCAAAAGCATACAGAAAAAAGGTCAGGAGTACAACGTACAACATACACTATACTGGGAATGGGTCAAAAGTATAATGTACAGTGTAACATAGACTATAGAAAGAAAAGGGAGGAGTTTAATGCACAGCATAGACAATGCAGAGAAGGGGCCAGGAGTAACATATACTGTTTAGAGTACACAGTTAGTGTTTTCTCTGTGGTAAAAGTGGATGCCTGGTTTGGATCTATCTAAATATTTGTCTGTCTATTTTTCTATGGATCAAGGATAAAAGGGCTGATTGCCTGTAAAGTACGGTGTACTGAGCTGTACTTGTGCTGCACTGTGTATAGTGACATGTATGGACAGTACTGAGCTGTACGTGTGCTGCACTGTGTATAGTGACATGCATGGACGGTGTCCTGAGCTGTACATGTGCTGCACTGTGTATAGTGACATGCATGGACAGTGTACTGAGCTGTACGTGTGCTGCACTGTGTATAGTGACATGCATGGACAGTGTACTGAGCTGTACGTGTGCTGCACTGTGTATAGTGACATGTATGGACAGTACTGAGCTGTACGTGTGCTGCACTGTGTATAGTGACATGCATGGACGGTATACTGAGCTGTACGTGTGCTGCACTGTGTATAGTGACATGCATGGACAGTACTGAGCTGCACGTGTGCTGCACTGTGTATAGTGACATGCATGGACAGTGTACTGAGCTGTACGTGTGCTGCACTGTGTATAATGACATGCATGGACAGTGTACTGAGCTGTACGTGTGCTGCACTGTGTATAGTGACATGCATGGACGATGTACTGAGCTGTACGTGTGCTGCACTGTGTATAGTGACATGCATGGAGAGTGTACTGAGCTGTACGTGTGCTGCACTGTGTATAGTGACATGTATGGACAGTACTGAGCTGTACGTGTGCTGCACTGTGTATAGTGACATGCATGGACAGTGTACTGAGCTGCACTGTGTATAGTGACATGTATGGACAGTACTGAGCTGTACGTGTGCTGCACTGTGTATAGTGACATGCATGCACTGTACTGAGCTGTACGTGTGCTGCACTGTGTATAGTGACATGCATGGACGGTGTACTGGGCTGTACGTGTTCTGCACTGTGTATAGTGACATGCATGGACGGTGTACTGAGCTGTACGTGTGCTGCACTGTGTATAGTGACATGCATGGACGGTGTACTGAGCTGTACGTGTGCTGCACTGTGTATAGTGACATGCATGGACGGTGTACTGAGCTGTACGTGTGCTGCACTGTGTATAGTGACATGCATGGACGGTGTACTGAGCTGTACGTGTGCTGCACTGTGTATAGTGACATGCATGGACGGTGTACTGGGCTGTACGTGTGCTGCACTGTGTATAGTGACATGCATGGACGGTGTACTGAGCTGTACGTGTGCTGCACTGTGTATAGTGACATGCATGGACGGTGTACTGGGCTGTACGTGTGCTGCACTGTGTATAGTGACATGCATGGACAATGTACTGGGCTGTACGTGTTCTGCACTGTGTATAGTGACATGCATGGACGGTGTACTGAGCTGTACGTGTGCTGCACTGTGTATAGTGACATGCATGGACGGTGTACTGAGCTGTACGTGTGCTGCACTGTGTATAGTGACATGCATGGACGGTGTACTGAGCTGTACGTGTGCTGCACTGTGTATAGTGACATGCATGGACGGTGTACTGAGCTGTACGTGTGCTGCACTGTGTATAGTGACATGCATGGACGGTGTACTGAGCTGTACGTGTGCTGCACTGTGTATAGTGACATGCATGGACGGTGTACTGGGCTGTACGTGTGCTGCACTGTGTATAGTGACATGCATGGACAATGTACTGGGCTGTACGTGTTCTGCACTGTGTATAGTGACATGCATGGACGGTGTACTGAGCTGTACGTGTGCTGCACTGTGTATAGTGACATGCATGGACGGTGTACTGAGCTGTACGTGTGCTGCACTGTGTATAGTGACATGCATGGACAGTACTGAGCTGTACGTGTGCTGCACTGTGTATAGTGACATGCATGGACGGTGTACTGAGCTGTACGTGTGCTGCACTGTGTATAGTGACATGCATGGACGGTGTACTGAGCTGTACGTGTGCTGCACTGTGTATAGTGACATGCATGGACGGTGTACAGAGCTGTACGTGTGCTGCACTGTGTATAGTGACATGCATGGACGGTGTACTGAGCTGTACGTGTGCTGCACTGTGTATAGTGACATGCATGGACAGTACTGAGCTGTACGTGTGCTGCACTGTGTATAGTGACATGCATGGACGGTGTACTGAGCTGTACGTGTGCTGCACTGTGTATAGTGACATGCATGGACGGTGTACTGAGCTGTACGTGTGCTGCACTGTGTATAGTGACATGCATGGACGGTGTACTGAGCTGTACGTGTGCTGCACTGTGTATAGTGACATGCATGGACGGTGTACTGAGCTGTACGTGTGCTGCACTGTGTATAGTGACATGCATGGACGGTGTACTGAGCTGTACGTGTGCTGCACTGTGTATAGTGACATGCATGGACGGTGTACTGAGCTGTACGTGTGCTGCACTGTGTATAGTGACATGCATGGACGGTGTACTGAGCTGTACGTGTGCTGCACTGTGTATAGTGACATGCATGGACGGTGTACTGGGCTGTACGTGTTCTGCACTGTGTATAGTGACATGCATGGACGGTGTACTGGGCTGTACGTGTGCTGCACTGTGTATAGTGACATGCATGGACGGTGTACTGAGCTGTACGTGTGCTGCACTGTGTATAGTGACATGCATGGACGGTGTACTGAGCTGTACGTGTGCTGCACTGTGTATAGTGACATGCATGGACAGTACTGAGCTGTACGTATGCTGCACTGTGTATAGTGACATGCATGGACAGTACTGAGCTGTACGTGTGCTGCACTGTGTATAGTGACATGCATGGACGGTGTACTAAGCTGTACGTGTGCTGCACTGTGTATAGTGACATGCATGGACAGTACTGAGCTGTACGTGTGCTGCACTGTGTATAGTGACATGCATGGACAGTACTGAGCTGTACGTGTGCTGCACTGTGTATAGTGACATGCATGGACGGTGTACTGAGCTGTACGTGTGCTGCACTGTGTATAGTGACATGCATGGACAGTACTGAGCTGTACGTGTGCTGCACTGTGTATAGTGACATGCATGGACAGTACTGAGCTGTACGTGTGCTGCACTGTGTATAGTGACATGCATGGACGGTGTACTGAGCTGTACGTGTGCTGCACTGTGTATAGTGACATGCATGGACGGTGTACTGAGCTGTACGTGTGCTGCACTGTGTATAGTGACATGCATGGACGGTGTACTGAGCTGTACGTGTGCTGCACTGTGTATAGTGACATGCATGGACGGTGTACTGAGCTGTACGTGTGCTGCACTGTGTATAGTGACATGCATGGACGGTGTACTGAGCTGTACGTGTGCTGCACTGTGTATAGTGACATGCATGGACGGTGTACTGAGCTGTACGTGTGCTGCACTGTGTATAGTGACATGCATGGACAGTGTGCTGAGCTGTACGTGTGCTGCACTGTGTATAGTGACATGCATGGACGGTGTACTGAGCTGTACGTGTGCTGCACTGTGTATAGTGACATGCATGGACAGTACTGAGCTGTACGTGTGCTGCACTGTGTATTGTGACATGCATGGACAGTACTGAGCTGTACGTGTGCTGCACTGTGTATA
This sequence comes from Staurois parvus, assembly GCF_062004578.1. Classification (NCBI taxonomy): domain Eukaryota; kingdom Metazoa; phylum Chordata; class Amphibia; order Anura; family Ranidae; genus Staurois; species Staurois parvus. The sequence continues at coordinate 175,682 of NW_028320525.1, forward strand.
GTGACATGCATGGACGGTGTACTGAGCTGTACGTGTGCTGCACTGTGTATAGTGACATGCATGGACAGTGTACTGAGCTGTACGTGTGCTGCACTGTGTATAGTGACATGCATGGACAGTGTACTGAGCTGTACGTGTGCTGCACTGTGTATAGTGACAAGCATGGACAGTGTACTGAGCTGTACGTGTGCTGCACTGTGTATAGTGACATGTATGGATAGTACTGAGCTGTACGTGTGCTGCACTGTGTATAGTGACATGCATGGACAGTACTGAGCTGTACGTGTGCTGCACTGTGTATAGTGGCATGCATGGACGGTGTACTGAGCTGTACGTGTGCTTCACTGTGTATAGTGACATGCACGGAAGGTGTACTGAGCTGTACGTGTGCTGCACTGTGTATAGTGACATGCGCGGCCGGTGTACTGAGCTGTACGTGTGCTGCACTGTGTATATTGACATGTATGGACAGTACTGAGCTGTACGTGTGCTGCACCGTGTATAGTGACATGCATGGACGGTGTACTGAACTGTACGTGTGCTGCACTGTGTATAGTGACATGCATGGACAGTGTACTGAGCTGTACGTGTGCTGCACTGTGTATAGTGACATGCATGGACGGTGTACTGGGCTGTACGTGTGCTGCACTGTGTATAGTGACATGCATGGACAGTACTGAGCTGTACTTGTGCTGCACTGTGTATAGTGACATGCATGGACAGTACTGAGCTGTACGTGTGCTGCACTGTGTATAGTGACATGCATGGACAGTACTGAGCTGTACGTGTGCTGCACTGTGTATAGTGACATGCATGGACAGTGTACTGAGCTGTAAGTGTGCTGCACTGTGTATAGTGACATGCATGGACGGTGTACTGAACTGTACGTGTGTTGCACTGTGTATAGTGACATGCATGGACGGTGTACTGAGCTGTACGTGTGCTGCACTGTGTATAGTGACATGCATGGACGGTGTACTGAGCTGTACGTGTGCTGCACTGTGTATAGTGACATGCATGGAGAGTGTACTGAGCTGTACGTGTGCTGCACTGTGTATAGTGACATGTATGGACAGTACTGAGCTGTACGTGTGCTGCACTGTGTAAAGTGACATGCATGGACGGTGTACTGAGCTGTACGTGTGCTGCACTGTGTATAGTGACATGCATGGACAGTACTGAGCTGTACGTGTGCTGCATTGTGTATAGTGACATGCATGGACGGTGTACTGAGCTGTACGTGTGCTGCACTGTGTATAGTGACATGCATGGACGGTGTTCTGAGCTGTACGTGAGCTGCACTGTGTATAGTGACATGCATGGACGGTGTACTGAGCTGTACGTGTGCTGCACTGTGTATAGTGACATGCGCGGACGGTGTACTGAGCTGTACGTGTGCTGCACTGTGTATAGTGACATGTATGGACAGTACTGAGCTGTACTTGTGCTGCACTGTGTATAGTGACATGCATGGACAGTGTACTGAGCTGTACGTGTGCTGCACTGTGTATAGTGACATGCATGGACAGTACTGAGCTGTACTTGTGCTGCACTGTGTATAGTGACATGCATGGACAGTACTGAGCTGTACGTGTGCTGCACTGTGTATAGTGACATGCATGGACAGTGTACTGAGCTGTAAGTGTGCTGCACTGTGTATAGTGACATGCATGGACAGTGTACTGAACTGTACGTGTGCTGCACTGTGTATAGTGACATGCATGGATGGTGTACTGAGCTGTACGTGTGCTGCACTGTGTATAGTGACATGCATGGAGAGTGTACTGAGCTGTACGTGTGCTGCACTGTGTATAGTGACATGCATGGACGGTGTTCTGAGCTGTACGTGAGCTGCACTGTGTATAGTGACATGCATGGACGGTGTACTGAGCTGTACGTGTGCTGCACTGTGTATAGTGACATGCATGGACGGTGTACTGAGCTGTACGTGTGCTTCACTGTGTATAGTGACATGCATGGACAGTGTACTGAGCTGTACGTGTGCTGCACTGTGTATAGTGACATGTATGGACAGTACTGAGCTGTACGTGTGCTGCACTGTGTATAGTGACATGCATGGACGGTGTACTGAGCTGTAGGTGTGCTGCACTGTGTATAGTGACATGCATGGACGGTGTACTGAGCTGTACGTGTGCTGCACTGTGTATAGTGACATGCATGGACGGTGTACTGAGCTGTACGTGTGCTTCACTGTGTATAGTGACATGCATGGACAGTACTGAGCTGTACGTGTGCTTCACTGTGTATAGTGACATGCATGGACAGTACTGAGCTGTACGTGTGCTGCACTGTGTATAGTGACATGCATGTACGGTGTACTGGGCTGTACGTGTGCTGCACTGTGTATAGTGACATGCATGTACGGTGTATTGGGCTGTACGTGTTCTGCACTGTGTATAGTGACATGCATGGACAGTACTGAGCTGTACGTGTGCTGCACTGTGTATAGTGACATGCATGGACGGTGTACTGAGCTGTACGTGTGCTGCACTGTGTATAGTGACATGCATGGAGAGTGTACTGAGCTGTACGTGTGCTGCACTGTGTATAGTGACATGCATGGACGATGTACTGAGCTGTACGTGTGCTGCACTGTGTATAGTGACATGCATGGACGGTGTACTGAGCTGTACGTGTGCTGCACTGTGTATAGTGACATGCATGGACGGTGTACTGAGCTGTACGTGTGCTGCACTGTGTATAGTGACATGCATGGACGGTGTACTGAGCTGTACGTGTGCTGCACTGTGTATAGTGACATGCATGGACGGTGTACTGAGCTGTACGTGTGCTGCACTGTGTATAGTGACATGCATGGACGGTGTACTGAGCTGTACGTGTGCTGCACTGTGTATAGTGACATGCATGGACGGTGTACTGAGCTGTACGTGTGCTGCACTGTGTATAGTGACATGCATGGACGGTGTACTGAGCTGTACTTGTGCTGCACTGTGTATAGTGACATTCATGGACAGTACTGAGCTGTACGTGTGCTGCACTGTGTATAGTGACATGCATGGACAGTGTACTGAGCTGTACGTGTGCTGCACTGTGTATAGTGACATGCATGGACAGTACTGAGCTGTACGTGTGCTGCACTGTGTATAGTGACATGCATGGACAGTGTACTGAGCTGTACGTGTGCTGCACTGTGTATAGTGACATGCATGGACAGTACTGAGCTGTACGTGTGCTGCACTGTGTATAGTGACATGCAAGGACAGTGTACTGAGCTGTACGTGTGCTGCACTGTGTATAGTGACATGCATGGACAGTACTGAGCTGTACGTGTGCTGCACCGTGCATAGTGACATGCATGGACGGTGTACTGAGCTGTACGTGTGCTGCACCGTGCATAGTGACATGCATGGACGGTGTACTGAGCTGTACGTGTGCTGCACTGTGTATAGTGACAGGCATGGACGGTGTACTGAGCTGTACGTGTGCTGCACTGTGTATAGTGACATGCATGGACGGTGTACTGAGCTGTACGTGTGCTGCACTGTGTATAGTGACATGCATGGACGGTGTACTGAGCTGTACGTGTGCTGCACTGTGTATAGTGACATGCATGGACAGTACTGAGCTGTACGTGTGCTGCACCGTGTATAGTGACATGCATGGATGGTGTACTGAGCTGTACGTGTGCTGCACTGTGTATAGTGACATGCATGGACGGTGTACTGAGCTGTACGTGTGCTGCACTGTGTATAGTGACATGCATGGACAGTGTACTGAGCTGTACGTGTGCTGCACTGTGTATAGTGACATGCATGGACAGTGTACTGAGCTGTATGTGTGCTGCACTGTGTATAGTGACAAGCATGGACAGTGTACTGAGCTGTACGTGTGCTGCACTGTGTATAGTGACATGCATGGAGAGTGTACTGAGCTGTACGTGTGCTGCACTGTGTATAGTGACATGCATGGACAGTGTACTGAGCTGTACGTGTGCTGCACTGTGTATAGTGACATGCATGGACAGTACTGAGCTGTACGTGTGCTGCACTGTGTATAGTGGCATGCATGGACGGTGTACTGAGCTGTACGTGTGCTGCACTGTGTATAGTGACATGCACGGAAGGTGTACTGAGCTGTACATGTGCTGCACTGTGTATAGTGACATGCGCGGACGGTGTACTGAGCTGTACGTGTGCTGCACTGTGTATAGTGACATGCGCGGACGGTGTACTGAGCTGTACGTGTGCTGCACTGTGTATAGTGACATGCACGGACGGTGTACTGAGCTGTACGTGTGCTGCACTGTGTATAGTGACATGCATGGACAGTGTACTGAGCTGTACGTGTGCTGCACTGTGTATAGTGACATGTATGGACAGTACTGAGCTGTACGTGTGCTGCACTGTGTATAGTGACATGCACGGACGGTGTACTGAGCTGTACGTGTGCTGCACCGTGTATAGTGACATGCATGGACGGTGTACTGAGCTGTACGTGTGCTGCACTGTGTATAGTGACATGCATGGACGGTGTACTGAGCTGTACGTGTGCTGCACTGTGTATAGTGACATGCATGGACGGTGTACTGAGCTGTACGTGTGCTGCACTGTGTATAGTGACATGCATGGACGGTGTACTGAGCTGTACGTGTGCTGCACTGTGTATAGTGACATGCATGGACGGTGTACTGAGCTGTACGTGTGCTGCACTGTGTATAGTGACATGCATGGACGGTGTACTGAGCTGTACGTGTGCTGCACTGTGTATAGTGACATGCATGGACGGTGTACTGAGCTGTACGTGTTCTGCACTGTGTATAGTGACATGCATGGACGGTGTACTGAGCTGTACGTGTGCTGCACTGTGTATAGTGACATGCATGGACGGTGTACTGAGCTGTACGTGTGCTGCACTGTGTATAGTGACATGCATGGACAGTACTGAGCTGTACGTGTGCTGCACTGTGTATAGTGACATGCATGGACGGTGTACTGAGCTGTACGTGTGCTGCACTGTGTATAGTGACATGCATGGACGGTGTACTGAGCTGTACGTGTGCTGCACTGTGTATAGTGACATGCATGGACGGTGTACTGAGCTGTACGTGTGCTGCACTGTGTATAGTGACATGCATGGACGGTGTACTGAGCTGTACGTGTGCTGCACTGTGTATAGTGACATGCATGGACAGTGTACTGAGCTGTACGTGTGCTGCACTGTGTATAGTGACATGCATGGACAGTGTACTGAGCTGTACGTGTGCTGCACTGTGTATAGTGACATGCATGGAGAGTGTACTGGGCTGTACGTGTGCTGCACTGTGTATAGTGACATGTATGGATAGTACTGAGCTGTACGTGTGCTGCACTGTGTATAGTGACATGCATGGAAAGTGTACTGAGCTGTACGTGTGCTGCACTGTGTATAGTGACATGCATGGAAAGTGTACTGAGCTGTACGTGTGCTGCACTGTGTATAGTGACATGCATGGACAGTACTGAGCTGTACGTGTGCTGCACTGTGTATAGTGGCATGCATGGACGGTGTACTGAGCTGTACGTGTGCTACACTGTGTATAGTGACATGCACGGAAGGTGTACTGAGCTGTACGTGTGCTGCACTGTGTATAGTGACATGCGCGGACGGTGTACTGAGCTGTTCGTGTGCTGCACTGTGTATAGTGACATGCATGGACAGTACTGAGCTGTACTTGTGCTGCACTGTGTATAGTGACATGCATGGACAGTACTGAGCTGTACGTGTGCTGCACTGTGTATAGTGACATGCATGGACAGTACTGAGCTGTACGTGTGCTGCACTGTGTATAGTGACATGCATGGACAGTGTACTGAGCTGTAAGTGTGCTGCACTGTGTATAGTGACATGCATGGACAGTGTACTGAACTGTACGTGTGCTGCACTGTGTATAGTGACATGCATGGACGGTGTACTGAACTGTACGTGTGCTGCACTGTGTATAGTGACATGTATGGACAGTGTACTGAGCTGTACGTGTGCTGCACTGTGTATAGTGACATGCATGGACAGTACTGAGCTGTACGTGTGCTGCACTGTGTATAGTGACATGCATGGACGGTGTACTGAGCTGTACGTGTGCTGCACTGTGTATAGTGACATGCATGGACGGTGTACTGAGCTGTACGTGTGCTGCACTGTGTATAGTGACATGCATGGACGGTGTACTGAGCTGTACGTGTGCTGCACTGTGTATAGTGACATGCATGGACGGTGTACTGAGCTGTACGTGTGCTGCACTGTGTATAGTGACATGCATGGACAGTGTACTGAGCTGTACGTGTGCTGCACTGTGTATAGTGACATGCATGGACAGTGTACTGAGCTGTACGTGTGCTGCACTGTGTATAGTGACAAGCATGGACAGTGTACTGAGCTGTACGTGTGCTGCACTGTGTATAGTGACATGCATGGAGAGTGTACTGGGCTGTACGTGTGCTGCACTGTGTATAGTGACATGTATGGATAGTACTGAGCTGTACGTGTGCTGCACTGTGTATAGTGACATGCATGGAAAGTGTACTGAGCTGTACGTGTGCTGCACTGTGTATAGTGACATGCATGGAAAGTGTACTGAGCTGTACGTGTGCTGCACTGTGTATAGTGACATGCATGGACAGTACTGAGCTGTACGTGTGCTGCACTGTGTATAGTGGCATGCATGGACGGTGTACTGAGCTGTACGTGTGCTGCACTGTGTATAGTGGCATGCACGGAAGGTGTACTGAGCTGTACGTGTGCTGCACTGTGTATAGTGACATGCGCGGACGGTGTACTGAGCTGTACGTGTGCTGCACTGTGTATAGTGACATGCATGGACAGTACTGAGCTGTACTTGTGCTGCACTGTGTATAGTGACATGCATGGACAGTACTGAGCTGTACGTGTGCTGCACTGTGTATAGTGACATGCATGGACAGTGTACTGAGCTGTAAGTGTGCTGCACTGTGTATAGTGACATGCATGGACAGTGTACTGAACTGTACGTGTGCTGCACTGTGTATAGTGACATGCATGGACGGTGTACTGAGCTGTACGTGTGCTGCACTGTGTATAGTGACATGCATGGAGAGTGGACTGAGCTGTACGTGTGCTGCACTGTGTATAGTGACATGTATGGACAGTGTACTGAGCTGTACGTGTGCTGCACTGTGTATAGTGACATGCATGGACAGTACTGAGCTGTACGTGTGCTGCATTGTGTATAGTGACATGCATGGACGGTGTTCTGAGCTGTACGTGAGCTGCACTGTGTATAGTGACATGCATGGACGGTGTACTGAGCTGTACGTGTGCTGCACTGTGTATAGTGACATGTATGGACAGTACTGAGCTGTACGTGTGCTGCACTGTGTATAGTGACATGCATGGACGGTGTACTGAGCTGTACGTGTGCTGCACTGTGTATAGTGACATGCATGGAAGGTGTACTGAGCTGTACGTGTGCTGCACTGTGTATAGTGACATGCATGGACGGTGTACTGAGCTGTACGTGTGCTGCACTGTGTATAGTGACATGCATGGACAGTACTGAGCTGTACGTGTGCTGCACTGTGTATAGTGACATGCATGGACGGTGTACTGAGCTGTACGTGTGCTGCACTGTGTATAGTGACATGCATGGACGGTGTACTGAGCTGTACGTGTGCTGCACTGTGTATAGTGACATGCATGGACAGTGTACTGAGCTGTACGTGTGCTGCACTGTGTATAGTGACATTCATGGACAGTACTGAGCTGTAAGTGTGCTGCACTGTGTATAGTGACATGCATGGACAGTGTACTGAGCTGTACGTGTGCTGCACTGTGTATAGTGACATGCATGGACAATACTGAGCTGTACGTGTGCTGCACTGTGTATAGTGACATGCATGGACAGTACTGAGCTGTACGTGTGCTGCACTGTGTATAGTGACATGCATGGACGGTGTACTGAGCTGTACGTGTGCTGCACTGTGTATAGTGACATGCATGGACGGTGTACTGAGCTGTACGTGTGCTGCACTGTGTATAGTGACATGCATGGACGGTGTACTGAGCTGTACGTGTGCTGCACTGTGTATAGTGACATGCATGGACAGTGTACTGAGCTGTACGTGTGCTGCACTGTGTATAGTGACATGCATGGACAGTGTACTGAGCTGTACGTGTGCTGCACTGTGTATAGTGACATGCATGGACAGTACTGAGCTGTACGTGTGCTGCACTGTGTATAGTGACATGCATGGACGGTGTACTGAGCTGTACGTGTGCTGCACTGTGTATAGTGACATGCATGGACGGTGTACTGAGCTGTACGTGTGCTGCACTTTGTATAGTGACATGCATGGACAGTACTGAGCTGTACGTGTGCTGCACTGCGTATAGTGACATGCATGGAGAGTGTACTGGGCTGTACGTGTGCTGCACTGTGTATAGTGACATGTATGGATAGTACTGAGCTGTACGTGTGCTGCACCGTGTATAGTGACATGCATGGACGGTGTACTGAGCTGTACGTGTGCTGCACCGTGTATAGTGACATGCATGGACGGTGTACTGGGCTGTACGTGTTCTGCACCGTGTATAGTGACATGCATGGACGGTGTACTGAGCTGTACGTGTGCTGCACCGTGTATAGTGACATGCATGGACGGTGTACTGAGCTGTACGTGTTCTGCACTGTGTATAGTGACGTGCATGGAGAGTGTACTGGGCTGTACGTGTGCTGCACTGTGTATAGTGACATGCATGGACGGTGTACTGAGCTGTACGTGTTCTGCACCGTGTATAGTGACATGCATGGACAGTGTACTGAGCTGTACGTGTGCTGCACTGTGTATAGTGACATGCATGGAGAGTGTACTGGGCTGTACGTGTGCTGCACTGTGTATAGTGACATGTATGGATAGTACTGAGCTGTACGTGTGCTGCACCGTGTATAGTGACGTGCATGGACGGTGTACTGAGCTGTACGTGTGCTGCACCGTGTATAGTGACGTGCATGGAGAGTGTACTGGGCTGTACGTGTTCTGCACCGTGTATAGTGACATGCATGGACGGTGTACTGAGCTGTACGTGTGCTGCACCGTGTATAGTGACATGCATGGACGGTGTACTGGGCTGTACGTGTTCTGCACCGTGTATAGTGACATGCATGGACGGTGTACTGAGCTGTACGTGTTCTGCACCGTGTATAGTGACATGCATGGACAGTGTACTGAGCTGTACGTGTGCTGCACTGTGTATAGTGACATGCATGGAAAGTGTACTGAGCTGTACGTGTGCTGCACCGTGTATAGTGACATGCATGGACAGTGTACTGAGCTGTACGTGTGCTGCACCGTGTATAGTGACATGTGTATAGTGACATGCATGGACAGTGTACTGAACTGTACGTGTGCTGCACTGTGTATAGTGACATGCATGGACGGTGTACTGAGCTGTACGTGTGCTGCACTGTGTATAGTGACATGCATGGAGAGTGTACTGAGCTGTACGTGTGCTGCACTGTGTATAGTGACATGTATGGACAGTGTACTGAGCTGTACGTGTGCTGCACTGTGTATAGTGACATGCATGGACAGTACTGAGCTGTACGTGTGCTGCATTGTGTATAGTGACATGCATGGACGGTGTTCTGAGCTGTACGTGAGCTGCACTGTGTATAGTGACATGCATGGACGGTGTACTGAGCTGTACGTGTGCTGCACTGTGTATAGTGACATGTATGGACAGTACTGAGCTGTACGTGTGCTGCACTGTGTATAGTGACATGCATGGACGGTGTACTGAGCTGTACGTGTGCTGCACTGTGTATAGTGACATGCATGGACGGTGTACTGAGCTGTACGTGTGCTGCACTGTGTATAGTGACATGCATGGAAGGTGTACTGAGCTGTACGTGTGCTGCACTGTGTATAGTGACATGCATGGACGGTGTACTGAGCTGTACGTGTGCTGCACTGTGTATAGTGACATGCATGGACAGTACTGAGCTGTACGTGTGCTGCACTGTGTATAGTGACATGCATGGACGGTGTACTGAGCTGTACGTGTGCTGCACTGTGTATAGTGACATGCATGGACGGTGTACTGAGCTGTACGTGTGCTGCACTGTGTATAGTGACATGTATGGACAGTACTGAGCTGTACGTGTGCTGCACTGTGTATAGTGACATGCATGGACAGTGTACTGAGCTGTACGTGTGCTGCACTGTGTATAGTGACATTCATGGACAGTACTGAGCTGTAAGTGTGCTGCACTGTGTATAGTGACATGCATGGACGGTGTACTGAGCTGTACGTGTGCTGCACTGTGTATAGTGACATGCATGGACAGTACTGAGCTGTACGTGTGCTGCACTGTGTATAGTGACATGCATGGATGGTGTACTGAGCTGTACGTGTGCTGCACTGTGTATAGTGACATGCATGGACGGTGTACTGAGCTGTACGTGTGCTGCACTGTGTATAGTGACATGCATGGACAGTGTACTGAGCTGTACGTGTGCTGCACTGTGTATAGTGACATTCATGGACAGTACTGAGCTGTAAGTGTGCTGCACTGTGTATAGTGACATGCATGGACAATACTGAGCTGTACGTGTGCTGCACTGTGTATAGTGACATGCATGGACAGTACTGAGCTGTACGTGTGCTGCACTGTGTATAGTGACATGCATGGACGGTGTACTGAGCTGTACGTGTGCTGCACTGTGTATAGTGACATGCATGGACGGTGTACTGAGCTGTACGTGTGCTGCACTGTGTATAGTGACATGCATGGACAGTGTACTGAGCTGTACGTGTGCTGCACTGTGTATAGTGACATGCATGGACAGTGTACTGAGCTGTACGTGTGCTGCACTGTGTATAGTGACATGCATGGACAGTACTGAGCTGTACGTGTGCTGCACTGTGTATAGTGACATGCATGGACGGTGTACTGAGCTGTACGTGTGCTGCACTGTGTATAGTGACATGCATGGACGGTGTACTGAGCTGTACGTGTGCTGCACTGTGTATAGTGACATGCATGGACGGTGTACTGAGCTGTACGTGTGCTGCACTTTGTATAGTGACATGCATGGACAGTACTGAGCTGTACGTGTGCTGCACTGTGTATAGTGACATGCATGGACAGTGTACTGAGCTGTACGTGTGCTGCACTGTGTATAGTGACATGCATGGAGAGTGTACTGGGCTGTACGTGTGCTGCACTGTGTATAGTGACATGTATGGATAGTACTGAGCTGTACGTGTGCTGCACTGTGTATAGTGACGTGCATGGACGGTGTACTGAGCTGTACGTGTGCTGCACCGTGTATAGTGACATGCATGGACGGTGTACTGGGCTGTACGTGTTCTGCACCGTGTATAGTGACATGCATGGACGGTGTACTGAGCTGTACGTGTTCTGCACCGTGTATAGTGACATGCATGGACGGTGTACTGAGCTGTACGTGTGCTGCACCGTGTATAGTGACATGCATGGACGGTGTACTGAGCTGTACGTGTGCTGCACCGTGTATAGTGACATGCATGGACAGTGTACTGAGCTGTACGTGTGCTGCACCGTGTATAGTGACATGCATGGACGGTGTACTGAGCTGTACGTGTGCTGCACCGTGTATAGTGACATGCATGGAAAGTGTACTGAGCTGTACGTGTGCTGCACCGTGTATAGTGACATGCATGGACAGTGTACTGAGCTGTACGTGTGCTGCACCGTGTATAGTGACATGCATGGACAGTGTACTGAGCTGTACGTGTGCTGCACTGTGTATAGTGACATGCATGGACAGTGTACTGAGCTGTACGTGTGCTGCACTGTGTATAGTGACATGCATGGAAAGTGTACTGAGCTGTACGTGTGCTGCACTGTGTATAGTGACATGCATGGACAGTGTACTGAGCTGTACATGTGCTGCACTGTGTATAGTGACATGCATGGACAGTGTACTGAGCTGTACATGTGCTGCACTGTGTATAGTGACATGCATGGACAGTGTACTGAGCTGTACGTGTGCTGCACTGTGTATAGTGCACAGTGTCAGAATGCCCGCCGCAGTCCCGCTATAAGTCGCTGATCGCCGCCATTACTAGTTTAAAAAACCATTAAAAATCCAGTACATATCCCGCCATCTGTAGACACTATAACTTTCATGTTGTCATGGAAATTTTGTATTGTTGGTCGAACTTTAAATGTGTCATGTATTCGTGTTATTCATATGTCTCTCGTGTGGCTTAATTAAAGCTCTGAAGGCTGCAATTGGGCCATGCGCATGTACAATGTATGTATTACAGTACTCGGCTTGGTAATGGATGAGATGGCAGATCTGCGCTTATAGACCGGCGTGTATACCACCACGGCATTCCATGCGAATGCTGCTGTCAGTAGACCGTGGGCCTGTATCCACATATCAGCAGCATGGTACCACGTGGGCTTCATAACGCAATGCGCAAGCGGTGTGAACTCCACGTGTAGGCTTGTGCATATCTTACAACCCATTACTAATCTGAACTGTATCTCGGATGGATGTGTTTTAATAAAGATCGTATCGGGCCCATCCAGGTACAGACTGATATTTTTAGGGAGTGCTTGTGCAGAGAATTTTACATACCAATAGAAGCTAGTAGGACAGGAAATATGACCTCAGATGGCTCATAGGGGGGAAGGGGAGGAAGTCTGCTGACCTCAGAAGGTTCATGGGGGAGGACCAGTGATAGATAATAGCAAAGGCTATGCTCCAATTGGAATGTATATCCTCTGTATAGGTACTCCCCATTGCATTGTTCGGTGGGAGGGATTGACTTTATTCATGTGGGGGGCATGTGTGTATTCTTAATAAAACAGAGAGCTGAGCCTAAAATCAGCCCTTATGTGAGTTGCAACCAGCCTTAGAGTGTCGTGTGATCATTCCAGGGTAACGGAGCTCCATCACCCACAAATTCAACAGAACCAAAGTATTTGGATGGGCAGGAATCGTGTAGTTTGGCTGCAGTCGTGGTAAGCGAGATTCGCACAGCTTTATGGGGGATTTCTGCGCATCCAACTGCGAGTACTCACGGTAAGGAGAAATTCGTTAAAGCGAATTTCCAAGACAGTTTGGCGAGCCTGGTGGATACTAACGCGTATTCTTGCGTAGCTAACCTAGAACGAGGGGGGAATGGCCATCATGAACTAGCAAAAAGTATGCCGGCACATTTCAGGTCTCTCTGCCATTAAGAGGATCGCTTTTTGCGTGTTCGTGTGGCTGATTTCGCTCTCTGTTAGCTAACAAGAAATACCGCTTAACAAGGACCTCGTTTTTTGTCCTAAACTCTTGATTTGTGGGTGAAAGACAAGGGTTTGTCTCTGCGGAACGCAGCAGAGGGGGGGGTTTTGGTTGGCTGGATTTGGTCAAGTTTAAAAATCTTCCAACCAAAAATTAAACGGGTATATGTTTTAGTGGGTAAAAGTTGTTGCATAGTGTTAGGTAAGTATTTGTGGGCTGTAGGTACTGTGGTGATTGCTCTACCCCCTCCACGTGAGGTAATTATTACAGTGCTGAAAGGCTTAGGTTAATTGTTAACTGTTGTAAGATCTCTGTGTGTATGTGATCTGTACAATGTGTACTACTGCTCCCAGCAAGCATGCAGCAGGGGGTCCTTTCTGTTACATGTGCATGTTAGTGTGATATGTTGGTGTTTTATGTCCGTTCTGTGATTGTGCCCAAATTGTGTTGTATGTGTACTTCATATTGTTGTGTAATTGTCCAGTGTATGTTCTGTCTAAAAGTCTGTTTTATGTAAGAGGCAATTTTGAGGCTAGAGTCTGCCGTGTGCTCCTCTGTGGGGGGTCATTCTAGTATCTGCCATGTGCTCCTCTGTGGGGGGTCATTCTAGTATCTGCCATGTGCTCCTCTGTGGGGGGTCATTCTAGTATCTGCCATGTGCTCCTCTGTGGGGGGTCATTTTCTTGACTAAACCACATGGACTCCTTTTGTTTGGTGGCCATTTTGTTGGCTACCAAATGTGCAGTAATCTCTATGCAATGTGCATGAAGTTTCCTATATGCATTTGACCCATATTGTGTTTTTTAATCCAAATTTTTTACAGTTTCATTTGTTTGCTTTTAGCTTTAAATTTGCGTATTGCCAGCCAATTTAAAGTGTATTAAGCGAGTTTTCCCTTCACGTGTTCCACATTTAATGAGCGCGGTGTAGTCTGGGTTTTTGCACATAGATTTCTTGTATAGTGATTATGTTTTTCTTGTGTTTTTCCTGTTAAAAGTAGTTCCTTATTATAAAGCGGGTTTGTTTTAAGCTGCTGTGTCGCGTGTTTCACGTCCAGCAGACTTTTTGTGTAAACGGTTCTAGGTGGTTGCAGTAAAGATTGCGTGTATAACGTGGATCGTTTAGCGGTGCTGATAGGAGTGATTTTTGCGTCAGCAACAAGGTTACTTTTGGCGCAGTTTTTCGGTTTACCTCTGTGTAATTGTTTTACTGTGAAACGTCCCGTGTTTTTCATAAGGATCCACTTTGTCCTTTTTAACAGTTTTTCAGGTTGAAAAAGGGTTTTTTCTGTGTGTATTAGGAAAGTTTTTTTTTTCTTTACACAAATTTCCTAAAGGTCAGTTAGCAGGTTTCTGCCCAACCAGTGACCCCTAAGTAACATCCAAGAACCCCTCTTTTTGTTTTGACTTGTGTTAGCTACTGTGTGCAGGGAGAGAAAAGCCACTTTCATCATTGTGCGGTGTGGCCTGCCAAACACAGTGGGTGATGAGAACCACATAAATTACGCTGTGTGAGTGGGCGGTCCAGGGAAATCCTGGTTACCACAAACACTTCGGGTGGTCAGGATCACACAAATTGCGCTGTGGGAGTGGGAGGTGTGCTCTCAGTCTGACCGCCACTTGATGCGCTTCGGGTGATCGATAAGTATCACATAAATTACGCTGTGCTGGGAAAGTGGTGGAATCAGGCCTCTCGGTAGGATCCCACCGAGTGCTCCAGGGGGTAAACAGGTACCCGGACGCGGGATATATACCAGTGACTAGTCACGATGGGCAGTAGTCAGTCCATGAAGAGAGAGGGGGAACCAGCCCTCTTCAGGGTAAGGACAGCTGCACAACTGATGAAGGTGAGTTTGGGGGGGAAGTCTACAGAACCCCTCAAAAGGTGGAATAAATGGTCGAAGGGTACCAGATGGGAAATTCCCCGGGAAGGTACATTTGACGCATGGAGGTGGGAAAAATTCATCTCTGAATTTGAACCACGGATGCAGGCGTCAGAACTAGAGATCGCACAGCTATGGCTTCACAGGTCAATCCGATTAGGGAAGCAGGGCATACATAAACTGGTGTCTGTCCGGAAGAACCAGGTGATGTATACCTGGCCTCCAGAGGGAATAAAACAGGAAGATCCGGTGTCAGAGGTGGAGGAAGCTCTTTCAGGGCTGACTCTACTAAGGCAGGCAGGATCAGGGTCTGCTGGGGTCCCCCAACAACCAACAGTGGCTGAGATAAGTATAACTGCACCTGTCTCTTCTGTTAGTGACGTCACTCTTGACATACCTTCTGTGTCTTCTGTCTCTATGCCTCAGCCTCTGCCTCTACCTCTCCCTTCTCCCTGCTTCACCCCAGCTCCTTCTGTTTCCAACTATGAAGCCTTCTCAACAACCGATTTGCAGACTATCTGTGAATCAAGGGGAATAGACACCCGGTTAAAAAACAGGGCGGATTGCATCAAAGCGCTACGAACCACTGATCAGACCCCTGCCCCCCAGCTATACCCTGATCTGAGGGACCTCAAACCTGAAGGTGCAGTAAGCGAGGTGGTTAATCTAAGCCCACCGATGAAGCTGGGCCAGCCCTTGCACTCTTCCCGGACCGAGGCCTATCCAGTCAGGGTGCAGCAATTTGAAGGTCCTCCCAATGCACGGGGGGAACGGACTTCAGGGGAACGGGTAGTTTGGCATGTCCCCTTCACCCCGGCAGAGATCCGCACTATTCTGGCTGAGCTCCCGGACTATCGAGTCAATCCGAGAGGATTTGCTCGAATGTTTGGACAAAACCAGTTCAGCTATGGTATGAGCGGGTCAGATTGTGCACAGATCCTACGGGCAAAGGTGGGCATGGAAGTGGCCAGTACAGTGATTGCAGGGTGCTCTATAACCACGCATGAGGAGATGACTTCAGGGGGCAAAGAGTTCTGTACACAGCTAAAGGCAAAGCTTCCAGAAATGTATGGTGCTACCTCTACTACGGACATGATGAAGCTCACCCAGGGTCCTAATGAGGAAAGCGCCTGCTTCTGGCGCCGTCTCAAGCAGACGGCACTGGATGCGGATCTGGAAGTTGGACCTGATGCTCCAACTGAAGGGGTAAAGGTGACCGCGACGCACATTCTGTTGCGGGCCAAATTTTTGGAAGGCATCGATACTAAAATTCGGGAAAGGCTGGTTCTGGCCCGACCCGAATATAATGAGATGTCTATCCCTGCTATCCTTTCCACTCTTGCGGCAATAGAGAGGGAAATGGATAGAAGAAAACAAGACAAGGCCAAAGTTCTTATGTCCCAGACCCCACACGAAAAACCAAGGGATCTGGGTCACAGGAAGGATAGGCCCCCACCCAGGTGCTTCCAGTGCCACCAAACGGGGCACATGAGGAGGAGCTGTCCCCAATTACCTAAAGGTCGGTGGCAGTTCATTCCTGATGAGTCCTCCGCCCCTATGACCACCATGGTAAGTAACTCCTATGAATTCTCATAGGAAGTTGACAAATCGGTGTCGGCCCAGATCCATCTTTTTCTAGAGGAATTAAAATATCCCCTCCCTTGCCTCACTGACACCGGTGCAGCAAGAACGGTCCTACGAAAACAGGACATCCAAGGCAAGGTACCCCTCTCAGGGGAAAGCCCTCCTAACCCCTACTAACCTCACTATCAAACGATGCACTATTCTTAACCCAGCTTCTCTTCTTCCTGTGTCGGAAGATGAGAAGGGGGGGGAGGACAGCAATGACAGTGCTGAATTTTGCAACACGACTAACAATACTAACACCTCTTCTGCTAACATGTCTTCTTTGTCCACTACTAATCTCTCTTCCAAAGGACACGACTGCATTTCTTTGGTGGAACTGGAGTCAGCGGCGACACACCCCATATCACCCCGAGAGTAGCGGTGATTGGGTCGTCCTAAAGAAACATCAAAGAACCGGACTCGAGCCACGGTTCACCGGACCATACCAAGTCCAGCTGACGACACCTACCTCACTCAAACTCGAGGGACGAGACAACTGGGTGCACGCAAGCCACTGCAAGAAGCTTTTCAGCTACACCAGAGAATGAGGGGTGTCATTTTCCTTTTTCTTTTTGTTTGTATGTCATACATGTGTGTGAACGGAGGAAAAGACGGCAGATACCCCAACCTTTTATTTAAAATGCACCTGCGTTTAGCCAGAACCGCCAACAAAACCAACTGTTGGGTATGCTCAAAGCCCCCACCCAGTCATCACATGTCCGCAATGGCCGCTGTTCATGCCCTATTTGACATCCGCGTCGGCATGAAAAAGCAAGGGACCCCTGGTCAGCCCCCACGTAGACATTTATCGGTAGAACTTAATGACACATTTTTAGCAGGTAACATCAGTTTCAGCACCAATATTAGCTCTAGCTCCTGTAGGGCCCTCGTCAGTCCATTATGGGTAACTGGGCAGCTAGGCAGCCCTCAGGTGTGCTTTAACATCAGCTTTGGCACAGGTAACAAGTTTGTTGGGATTACCACCTGCGAGGGAGGTATAACTGTCAATCTGACTAACCAGACTTCCTTTCTGAGTAACCACACTGACCGACCAGACCACGTGTGTTGGAAGGACGGATGTGATGTGCAGACTGAGGGAGCAATTCCCCAGTCTGTGCAACTGTTGCTCAGTACCAGAGGCCGAACGAGGAACTCTTCCTGCTCTGCTCTGACAGGTCCATACTATTTTCTGTGTGGTTCGGCAGCCTATAGAACATTTCCCCAGAACGCGAAAGGTTCGTGTGCCCTCATAAAGCTAGTCCCCGCATCCTATGTAGTGATGGACCATGAAGAGTTGATGGTCCACAAGAAGGTAAGGATGGCAGGGAGAGTTCGCAGGGAGCTGTTCTCTGAGGGCGACCAGGCATGGGCTTGGTTCCCCTCATGGACAGGATGGGGAATAGAACTTATGAAGCGCCTGAACAATTTTTCTGTCATCGTGGATAGTATGTTTAACGAGACCGTAGAGGCTGTCAGAGAAATTGCCCAAGAACAACGGCAGATGGGAATTTTAGTGCTTCAGGAGAAGATGGCCCTCGATTATCTTTTAGCCGCCAAAGGGGGGTTCTGTGAGTTCATCGGAGAGGATTGTTGTACTTGGATAGAAGACACCGATGACAAGGTCCATGCCCATATGGACAAAGTTAGTGAACTACAGGGAAAAGCTAGAGCTATAGCTAGTGAGGGTTGGAATCCGTTCAAGGGTTTGGGAGGATTGGGAGATTTCCTGTTCTCCATCGGATCTTGGTTGAAGGAAGTGGGAGTGTATATCCTGATGCTTCTCTTTTTCATCTGCCTTTTATATGCCGCGGTGAGATGTTCCTGTTGCCTCATCGACCGTGTAAGCCAAGCTCGGGCAGACGACCACATCTCCATGCCCGCTCCGGGGATCCCACTCCAACCACTGATCGGGGGAAGACCTCACCAACCAACCACCTTCTCTACAGATTACGTCCTGGCTTCCCTCTAATTTATCTCTCTGAAGACCACATTCTCCAAGACCTTCAAGCAAGCTTCAAGCCTCATCATTGTTTGTGTCTGCGATTTGGAAAACTGTCTGGGTCGAGACCAGCCTTGTGTGGCCCCGTCTGCAGGGGCAATTTGAGAATCTGTTGCTGGATCTCCCCAGACCACCGTGGGATCACAAGCCTTATTCATACCACAAGTCTGTTTGTGGTTTTTGCAAGAGCCTTCCTGTAGTGAAGGTTCCAACGCTCTTGAGGATCATCGCTTCAATCAAGCCTGTTTGCGTCGAGTCTGCGTCGGGTCTTGTTGTTTCAGGTACCCCGTGGAGCTTTATTCTCAGGGACAACTACAGGAACTCTTTGAAGTTTGAGACTACACCCATCAAGCTGAAGAAGATCAAGAAGGGACACGAGGAGAATATGATAAAACAGGAGGGAATGTCATGGAAATTTTGTATTGTTGGTCGAACTTTAAATGTGTCATGTATTCGTGTTATTCATATGTCTCTCGTGTGGCTTAATTAAAGCTCTGAAGGCTGCAATTGGGCCATGCGCATGTACAATGTATGTATTACAGTACTCGGCTTGGTAATGGATGAGATGGCAGATCTGCGCTTATAGACCGGCGTGTATACCACCACGGCATTCCATGCGAATGCTGCTGTCAGTAGACCGTGGGCCTGTATCCACATATCAGCAGCATGGTACCACGTGGGCTTCATAACGCAATGCGCAAGCGGTGTGAACTCCACGTGTAGGCTTGTGCATATCTTACAACCCATTACTAATCTGAACTGTATCTCGGATGGATGTGTTTTAATAAAGATCGTATCGGGCCCATCCAGGTACAGACTGATATTTTTAGGGAGTGCTTGTGCAGAGAATTTTACATACCAATAGAAGCTAGTAGGACAGGAAATATGACCTCAGATGGCTCATAGGGGGGAAGGGGAGGAAGTCTGCTGACCTCAGAAGGTTCATGGGGGAGGACCAGTGATAGATAATAGCAAAGGCTATGCTCCAATTGGAATGTATATCCTCTGTATAGGTACTCCCCATTGCATTGTTCGGTGGGAGGGATTGACTTTATTCATGTGGGGGGCATGTGTGTATTCTTAATAAAACAAAGAGCTGAGCCTAAAATCAGCCCTTATGTGAGTTGCAACCAGCCTTAGAGTGTCGTGTGATCATTCCAGGGTAACGGAGCTCCATCACCCACAAATTCAACAGAACCAAAGTATTTGGATGGGCAGGAATCGTGTAGTTTGGCTGCAGTCGTGGTAAGCGAGATTCGCACAGCTTTATGGGGGATTTCTGCGCATCCAACTGCGAGTACTCACGGTAAGGAGAAATTCGTTAAAGCGAATTTCCAAGACAATGTAAACCAATTCATTTACACGTATTGGGATATTTTTTAGCAAAGACGTCACAGAATACATTTTGGCCTAAATTTATGATGAAATTTGATTTTTACTGGACATATTTTATAGCAAAAAATCAAAAATATTTTTTTTTTTTTCAAAATTGTCGGTCTTATTTGTTCATAGTGCAAAATTTAGAAAACGCGCAGGTGATGAAATACAACCAAAAGAAATCTGTATTTGTGGGAAAAAAGTGACGTAAATATCATTTGGGTGCAGCGTTGCATGACCGCGCAATTGTCAGTCAAAGTAACACAGCGCTGTATAATAAATAATGGCCTGGTCAGGAAGGACTTCTTGCAGGTTTATTGGTCCATCTGCCTGACACTCCGTAGCGTGTTGATCCGAGCAGCGCTGGGAACCGACTGAACGCTTCAGAGCCCTGAAAGGCACTGATTGGTTGCTAGGGAATCTTTAGCAACTCATGCCACACCCCCTACATGCGTGCGTGCTTAGGTCGCGCCTGCCGACGTGGCGAGGGGCCTGGCTGTAAACTGGAGCTCCACTTTCGACAGGAATCATGTGACCTCCACTCCACTTTTTTTTTTTTTAACGAACTGTAATGTAACAAACAACCAATGGCTGCAGGTTGGAGCTCGACAGGAAATGTTACATTAAAGTTCATTTAAAAAAAGTTTGAGTGGAGGTCACATGTTTCCTGTCGAATGGAGCTCCAGTTTGCAGCCTTTTTTTTACATTAAAGTTCATTAAAGGAGTGGAGGTCACATGTTTCCTGAGGAAAGTGGAGCTCCAGTATGCAGCCAGACCCCCTTATCTAATATTCAGCTATTGGACAGCGGCGGTGCAGACATTGCCAGCTATTGGTTATCATCCTGTGTCGTTGAAGGGGCGGGAGTGATGTTTGGTCACATGATCGGGCTGTCCTGCAATGGAGGGGCGATGGTGCGCGGTGTGTGCTGCTTGCCGTGCCGTGTAGCAGGTTACCTAATGCTGGAGGATGGGGTCACCGTGTGATTGTACAGTCTGCTCCCCAACCACCGTGTGTGGAGGGGTGTGCCAGCCTAGTGTACGTTGTATTGGATGTGTGTGGTGTGTTGTTGATTGGAGCCATGTTGCTTTCCCAGGATTCCTCTGTAGCACACGGACTAGGACAACGTCTTTCTGTTAGTTTCATGTCCCCATTCACAAAGCATCATTCAGCGTGCCGCTTCCCTATTTCCTGGCTTTAACCACTTGCCTGCTGGGCGCTTTACCCCCTTCCCCTTACCAATGTTCAGCTTTCAGCGCCCTCATACTTTGACAATTGTGCGGTCATGCAACACTGACTGGACCCAAACTGCTTTTTTATAATTTTTTTAGACCAAGCTTTCTTTTGGTGGTATTTATTCACCACTGGGGGTTTTATTTTTGATAAACTAAAAAAGACCACAAATTTTGAGGGGAAAAATCATTTTTCTTAGTTTCTATTAAAATGTTTTGTAAACAAGTATTTTTTCTCCTTCACTGATGTGCACCGTTAGGTGGCACTGATTCAACTGTTGGGCACTATTGGCTGCACTGATGGGGCTACACTAATCACCAGGACACGGACTATCAGTGCCCTGATGATCAGTGTAGATGTTCCCCTGCGACATGCCGCATACCAGCTCTCCTCACACACTGTCAGCGGAAGGAGAGGACTACTGATAACCACCATTTCCTATTTACCCGGTGATCAGCTGTGATTGGACGCAACTGGTCAGATGGTAAAAGCATCTGTGATTGGCCCATTCCTTAATCATGTGATCAGCTGTGTCCAAAGGACACAGCGATCACAGATCGTGCATGCGGGGTGTGGTTCTGGGAGGACGTCCATGGATGCCCTCCCAGAACTAGCCAACCGCGCTGTAGATGACTTTTGGCTATAGCATGGCTGGGAACTGGTTAATATCATGCCCAGCTTTCCCTTTTATGGAAACGAAACTACTTGCCCTTCGGAAGATTTATCCCCAACCCCCCCCCCCCACCCCAATCCTGCCCAGGCCATTGTTTGCTATACAGCGCTGCGCTACTTCAAATGACAGTTGTGCGGTCATGCAACACTGCATACAAATGGAATTTATATCCTTTTTTTCACACACCGCTTTCTTTTGGTGGTATATGATCATCGCTGGGTTTATTTTTTTATAACTGAACAATGACCAAAATTAAAAAAGAAGGTTTTTGCTATAAAACATACCCCATAAAAAAATTGGGGGAAAAAAAATTCTTAATTTAGGCCAAAATATATTCTGCTACATGTCTTTGGTTAACAAAAATCCCAATAAGTGTATATTGATTGGTTTCCATGAAAGTTATAGTGTCTACAAATGGTGATATATATATCTTGGAGTATTAATTAACCTCTTCCTTACCACATTATAGCCGAAAGACGGCTACAGCGCGGTTGTCTAGTTCTGGGACGACGTCCGTGGATGTCATTCCACAACACGCCCCCATACGGACACAGCTGATCATGTGATATGGTAAACGGACAATCACAGCAGCCTTTTACCATGTGATCAGATGTGTCCGATGACACAGCAGATCACCAGGTAAATACGGTTGTCGGTTATCGGCTGCACTTTCCTCACATTGTCACAGCATGAGGAAAGTACTGCCGATAACCGGAAAGTGATCGGCACTGATGATCAGGGCCCATCAGTGACACCCAGCAGTGACCTAGCAGTGCCACCCACCTGTGCCCTGCAGTGCCGCCTATCAGTGTAGCCTGTCAATGCCGCCTCTCAGTGCCTCCTATCAGTGCCACCTCATTGACGCACATCAGTGAAGGAGAATAATTACCTGTTTGCAATACTTTATAATAGAAACAAATAAAAAAGGATAATTTCATGTGGGTACAGTGTTGCATGACCGCAAAATTGTCAAAGTGTGACAACGCTGCAAGCTGAAATTTGGCCTGGGCAGGAAGGGGGCATAAGTGCCCAGTAGACATGTGGTTAATTTTTTATACTAGTAATGGTGGCAATCAGCAACTTTGGTGGGCATTCTGGCATTGGGTGAGAACCAACTGCCACTGACATCTCCAGTGACACTAATACAGTAATCAATGCTAATAAAAAGCACTAATACACTGGGCAGGAAGGGGTTAACATCTGGGCGATCAAAGGGTTAGCTGTGTACTGTTTTGTGATTACTGTGTGTTGTTTTATTAGAGGCTGTGCTGGGTTTTATCTCCCTGCTTTGATTGGGACTGCCTGTTTGCTGGATGGAGACTGTCTCTGTGCTGGATTTTGGGGATGTCTCTGCTGGATTGGGTCATCTCTTTGTGGGATTGTAATGAAATTGCCATGTGAAGGAAGGTAGGGTGAACATTGTACCCCCTCTCCATTCCTTTACATGCCCCCGCTCTTGTCATACACAGACTGATATTTATAGTCCTTAATATAGATGAAGCATACCAAATGAAATCCATTTATTCTAATTATTATTACCACTACTATGCACAATGGGTAAAGCTGTATATAAGAAACAAAAAGAGGGCGCACAGGCCTGGCGCATTACCTTAACAATGGGATTTATTTATAAATTGTAAAATACTCACAAGAGAAATGTAAAATCAGATCAAAATGAGAAACATGTCGCAAGGGATGCAGAGTGGTTCAGGAACCCCTATGGGTGGTCTGGTGGGGGACTGTGAACCTCTGGATAGCTGGTGGTTGTTGCGTTTCGAGGTTGTACCTCTTCCTCAGAGCCAATGTGTCACAGTCCCCCACCAGACCACCCAGTTCAGCTATACGGCAGTTGAGATTAAACAAGGCAGTTCAGCTCAACGACAGTTCAGATTAAACAAGGCAGTTAAGCTCAACGGCAGTTCAGATTAAACAAGGCAGTTCAGCTCAAACAAGGCAGTTCAGCTCAAACAAGGCAGTTCAGCTCAAACAAGGCAGTTCAGCTCAAACAAGGCAGTTCAGCTCAAACAAGGCCGTTCAGCTCAAACAAGGCCGTTCAGCTCAAACAAGGCCGTTCAGCTCAAACAAGGCAGTTCAGATTAAACAAGGCAGTTCAGATTAAACAAGGCAGTTCAGCTCAAAAAAGGCAGTTCAGCTTAAAAAAGGCAGTTCAGCTCAAACAAGGCAGTTCAGATTAAACAAGGCCGTTCAGCTCAAACAAGGCCGTTCAGCTCAAACAAGGCCGTTCAGCTCAAACAAGGCATGTCAGCTCAAACAAGGCTGTTCAGCTCAAACAAGGCCGTTCAGCTCAACGGGCAGTTCAGATTAAACAAGGCATTTCAGCTCAACGGCAATTCAGATAAAACAAGACAGTTCAGCTCAACGGCAGTTCATATTAAGGCAGTTTAGCTCAAAGGCAGTTCAGATTAAACAAGGCAGTTCAGATTAAACAAGGCCATTCAGCTCAACGGGTAGTTCAGATTAAACAAGACAGTTAAGCTCAACGGCAGTTCAGATTAAACAAGGCAGTTAAGCTCAACGGCAGTTCAGATTAAACAAGGCAGTTCAGATTAAACAAGGCAGCTCAGATTGAACAAGGCAGCTCAGATTGAACAAGGCAGCTCAGATTGAACAAGGAAGTTCAGCTCAAAACACGGCAGCTCAGATTATTATTATTACTATTATTATACAGTATTTATATACAGTAGCGCTAAAAGGTTTGCTCAGCGCTGTACATTATAGTGGAGGCCAGTACATGAGACAATACAGTAACAAAACAGAACACGACGGATTTAAGGGCCCTGCTCTTTCGAGCTTACAATCTAGGAGGGAGGGGATAGTGGTACAGGAGGAAGTGGCTGTGGGGGATGAAGTGGTAGGAGGAGTGGAGGAGATCGGCTGTTAGGTGAGGGCGGGGTAGGCTTCCCTGAAGAGATGGGTTTTCAGGGTGCGCCTAAAGGTGAGGAGGGTAGGTGACAGTCTGATGGATTGGGGTAGTGAGTTCCAGAGGATAGGGGAAGACCTGGAGAAGTCCTGTAGTCAGGCGTGGGAGGTGGAGACCAGTGAGCTAGAAAGTAGGAGGTCTTGTGAGGAGCGAAGATTACGGGTTGGGTGGCATTTGGGTATCAGGTCGGTGAGGTAGTTTGGGGCAGCATTATGAATGGCTTTGTGTGTCTGTGTTAGTAGTTTGAATTTAATGCATTGGGAAATCGGGAGCCAGTGGAAGGAATGGCAGAGGGGGGTGGCAGAAGCGGAGCGGTTGGTAAGGTGGATGAGTCTGGCCGCTGACTTCAGCATAGACTGAAGTGGGGATAGTCTGCGATGAGGTAGGCCGGTGAGAAGGGAGTTGCAGTAGTCCAGACGTGAGATAAGGGAGTGAACGAGTAGTTTAGTAGTGTCCGGGGTTAGGAACGAACGTATTTTGGCGATGTTGCGGAGGTGGAGCCTGCACAAGATTGCCAGCGATTGGACATGGGGTTGGAAGGACAGATTGGAGTCTAGAGTGACACCTAGGACTTTGACTTGCGGGGTGGGACTGATGGTGGCATTGTTGGTCATGAGGGAGTTGGGGGGGGGGCACGGGCTGGGGGGAAAATCAGGAGCTTGGTTTTGGAAAGGTTCAATTTGAGGAAATGGAGCGACATCCAGTCTGATATGTCGTTCAGTAGGTGGGTGATACGGGTGGAGACTGAAGGGGTGAATTGAGGGGTGGAGAGGTAAATTTGCGTGTCATCGGCGTAGAGGTGATAGTTAAAGCCGTGGGAGTGTATCAGTTTGCCGAGCGAGGAGGTGTAGATGGAGAAGAGAAGGGGCCCGAGGACAGAGCCTTGGGGGACCCCAGCAGAGAGGGGAAGAGAGGGGGAGGTGGTAGCATTATAGGTAACGCTGAAGGAGCGTTGGGATAGATAGGAGGAGAGCCAGGGGAGAGCGGAGTCTCTGATGCCGAGGGAGTGTCGTTTATTAAGGAGGGGGGGTGGTCGACTGTGTCGAAGGCCGCGGAGAGGTCGAGGAGTAAGAGGACTGAGTAGTGGCCATTAGCTTTGGCGGTTAGCAGGTCATTAGTGATTTTGAGTAGGGCGGTTTCGGTGGAGTGTGGAGGACGGAAGCCAGACTGTAGTGGATCGAGGAGGTTGTTGTCAGTGAGGTGGACGCTTAGGCGATTGTAGACTAAGCGCTCAAGGAGCTTGGAAGTAAATGGCAGCAGGGAAATGGGTCTAAGGTTGTTCAGGTCGGTGGGGTCCAGGGAGGGTTTTTTGAGTATGAGGGTGATGTGCGCGTGCTTTGGGGGGAGGGGAATGCGCAAGTAGAGAGGGAGAGATTGAAGATGTGGGTGAGGGAGCGAATGATGGAGGAGGGGGGTGAATGGAGGAGCTGTGTGGGGACAGGGTCAAGGGGGCAAGTGGTGAGGCGGGCTTCTGAGAACTCATTACACAATTACACAAGATTACACAAGGCAGTTCAGCTCAAGGGCAGTTCAGATTTAGCAAGGCAGTACAGATTAAATAAAGCAGTTCAGATTAAATAAGGCAGTTCAGATCAAACAAGGCAGTTCAGATCAAACAAGGCAGTTCAGCTCAACGGCAGTTCACATTAACCACCTCCCGCCCACCATATAGTAATATAACGAGCGCAAGGCGGTTCTCTTGTTCTGGGAGGACGTCATATGAAGTCCTCCCATTCTCACTGCACATGCGCGGCTAAGGGAGCGTGCAGCACGGCGATCGGCGGTGCGCTGTTTCCCTCGGACACAGCGGATCACCGATCACGGAAAGAACCAAAGACGTCGGCTCGGTCATGTGATCATCTGTGTCCAATCACAGCTGATCACATGTAAACAGGGAAATGCCGGTTATCGGCATTTCTCTCCTCTCGAGCTGTCACGCTGACAGAGGAGAGGAGAGGCGATAATCGGCTTTCTGTGGAGGGGACATGTACACTGATCATCAGGGTACTGATGATCAGTGTGCCATGATGATCAGTGTAGCCCCAGCAGTGCCACCTGTCAGTGTCCATCAGTGCCTTATGTCAGTGGCTCGTGCCAGTGCCCATCAGTGCCACATATCAGTACCCATCTGAGCTGCCTTTCAGTGTCACCCATCAGTGCCACCTATCAGTGCTGCCAATCAGTGCCAGTCAGTGCCGCCTAACAGTGCCAGTCAGTGCTGTCTAACAGTGCCAGTCAGTGCCGCCTAACAGTGCCATATATCAGTGCCATGTATCAGTGTTGCCTGTCAATGCCCATCAGTGATGCCTGTCAATGCCCATCAGTGATGCCTGTCAATGCCTCCTCATCAGTGCCACCTATCAGTGTCCATCAGTGCAGCCTATTAGTGCCCATCAGTGCAGCCTCATTAGCGCACATCAGTGAAGGAGAAAAATCACTTATTTACACAATTTTATAACAAAAACAAAGAAAAAACTTTTTTTTTCACAATTTTCAGTGGTTATTGGTTTGTTTAAGAAAAAATAAAAAACCCTGAGGTGATTAAATACCACCAAAATAAAGCTCTATCTGTCACAAAAAAATGATAAAAATTTCATATGGGTACATTGTTGTTTGACCGCGCAATTGTCATTCAAAGTGCGACAGCGCTGAAAGCTGGAAATTGGCCTGGGCAGGAAGGGGGTAAAAGTGCCCTGTAGGCTGGCGGTTAACCAATACACGCCCGGCCAATAGCCAAAAGGCGGCTGGCAAAATGTATTGGATTTCCGGGTTGGACCCCAAATGGCGTCCTCCCGCACATGCGCACTTTTCGCGGTTGCAGAGCCGCTCAGCGGCGCAATCTGTCACCGGCCATGTGCCTTGGACAGATCTGAGTATCGGCCCAGTTGCCGGTACCATGTGACCTGCTGTGACCAATCACAGAACGTCACTTGACAGTTGTATACAATGGATGGCTTCATTCATGCCATCCATTGTATACTACTGTCTAGCTGTGAATGGTCACAGCTAATCACATGCACATGTCATGTGATTAGCTGTGTCCAAATCACAGGTAAGCACAAAAATAAAAAATAATAAAAAAAAAACCCTGAATGAATTGATGTCATTCAGGTAAACTCTTTGCTATAAGCAAATTGTGTAAAAAAAATAAATAAATACTGATCACTTCCCCAAAGTAGTACAATGTTACTATGGTAACATTGTACTACTTTGGACATAGTGAAATATGAAAAAAAAATCTTAAAAAAATGAAAAAAATGTAATAACAAATTAAAAATTATAATAATAAAAAAAATATATTTTTTTTTTTTCATACTGTCACCAG
This sequence comes from Staurois parvus, assembly GCF_062004578.1. Classification (NCBI taxonomy): domain Eukaryota; kingdom Metazoa; phylum Chordata; class Amphibia; order Anura; family Ranidae; genus Staurois; species Staurois parvus. Next base: position 204,013 of record NW_028320525.1, read on the forward strand.
TCAGTGTCCTTGATCACCGCCATGCCAGTTATATGATGACGCTGTACTGCACTGGTGACAGTATGTAAAAAAAATAAAAAATAAAAAAAAAAATTTTTTGCATTTTTTCATTTTCCGAAAAATTATGACAAAAAAAATACAACTTCAAAAAACTCGCCATTCCTCTTATGAAGGACGTCGGACTGTCTACTCTGCAAAAAGGGGTCATTTGGGGGATATCTGTACTGTTCTGACATTCTTGGCTGTCAGTGCTTCAGGATTGATCAATATTCAGATATATCCCATAGTTTGTGAACTCTATAACCTTCCTACAAACTAAAAAATACATCCTAATTTGGGTTATTTTCACCAAAGACATGTAGTAGAATACATCTCGGCCTAAATTTATGAAGAACAATTATTTATTTGCAAACTTTTATAACAGAAACAAAGAAAAACGTGTTTTTTTTCAACATTTTTGGTCTTTTTTTGATAATTTAGCAAAAAATAAAAACCTCGGCAGTGATTAAATACCACCAAAAGAAAGCTCTAGTTGTGTGAAGAAAATTATAAAATTTTAGTTTGGGTACAATGTTGTATGACCGCGCAATTGTCATTCAAAGTGTGAGAGCGCTGAAACCTGAAAACTGGCCTGGGAGGGAAGGGGTAACATTGCCCGGTATTCAAATGGTTAAACAAGGCAGTTCACATTAAAAAGACCCCACAGCCAAGACCCTGCAAGCCTGCCGTGTCCCTACCTGAGAGCCGTGGTCGTCCCTGTCTGCTGATCGCTGGTCGTCCCTGGAACGCCGAGTGTCATGAGGTTTAGTAGGCGTGGCCTGTTTTCTTGCCTTAACAGCCTCGGAGTCCCCGCCCCCTCATCCAAGCTGCAGCTGACAGGGAGGAATTTCTGTGTGATCATCCAAACACAACCTCCCTGTAGTTGGCCAATCGCAGACTGAGCCTGAAAAGCTCAGTTTTCACGCCACGCACCTCATTGGCTGCCTCTCAAGCCAAACTTAGATCAAGCCCAGCCCCCTTTTCCTTCCGCCTATCAGCTTTGAGTAGGCATGGCCTATGTTTTCTTACCTTAACAGCCTCGGAGTCCCCGCCCCCTCCTCCACGCTGCAGCTGACAGGGAGGAATTTCTGTGTGATCATCCAAACACAACCTCCCTGTAGTTGGCCAATCGCAGACTGAGCCTCAAGAGCTCATTTTTCACACTACACACCTGATTGGATGCCTCTCAAGCCGAACTTAAATCAAGCCCAGCCCCCTTTTCTGCCGCCTATCAGCTTTGAGTAGGCATGGCTATGTTTTCTTACCTTAACAGCCTCGGAGTCCCCGCCCCCTCCTCCACACTGCAACTGACAGGGAGGAATTTCTGTGTGATCACCCAAACACAACCGCCCTGTAGTTGGCCAATCGCAGACTGAGCCTGAGAAGCTCAGTTTTCATGCCAGGCACCTGATTGGCTGCCTCTCAAGCCGAACTTAAATGAAGCTCAGCCCCCTTTTCCTGCCGCCTATCAGCTTTGAGTAGGCATGGCCTATGTTTTCTTACCTTAACAGCCTCGGAGTCCCCGCCCCCTCCTTCACGCTACAGCTGACAGGGAGGAATTTCTGTGTGATCATCCAAACACAACCGCCCTGTAGTTGGCCAATCGCAGACTGAGCCTGAAAAGCTCAGTTTTCACGCCAGGCACCTGATTGGCTGCTTCTCAAGCCGAACTTAGATAAAGCCCCGCCCCCTTTCCCTACCACCTATTAGCTTTGAGTAGGCATGGCCTATGTTTTCTTACCTTAACAGCCTCGGAGTCCCCGCCCCCTCCTCCAAGCTGCAGCTGACAGGGAGGAATTTCTGTGTGATCATCCAAACACAACCGCCCTGTAGTTGGCCAATCGCAGACTGAGCCTGAAAAGCTCAGTTTTCACGCCACGCACCTGATTGGCTGCCTCTCAAGCCGAACTTAGATCAAGCCCAGCCCCCTTTTCCTTCCGCCTATCAGCTTTGAGTAGGCATGGCCTATGTTTTCTTACCTTAACAGCCTCAGAGTCTCCGCCCCCTCCTTCACGCTACAGCTGACAGGGAGGAATTTCTGTGTGATCATCCAAACACAACCACCCTGTAGTTGGCCAATCGCAGACTGAGGCTGAAAAGCTCAGTTTTCACGCCAGGAACCTGATTGGCTGCCTCTCAAGCCGAACTTAGATCAAGCCCCGCCCCCTTTTCCTACCACCTATTAGCTTTGAGTAGGCATGGCCTATGTTTTCTTACCTTAACAGCCTCGGAGTCCCCGCCCCCTCCTCCAAGCTGCAGCTGACAGGGAGGAATTTCTGTGTGATCATGCAAACACAACCGCCCTGTAGTTGGCCAATCGCAGACTGAGCCTGAAAAGCTCAGTTTTCACGCCACACACCTGATTGGCTGCCTCTCAAGCCGAACTTAAATCAAGCCCTGCCCCCTTTTCCTGCCACCTATCAGCTTTGAGTAGACATGGCCTATGTTCTCTTACCTTAACAGCTTCGGAGTCCCCGCCCCCTCCTCCACACTGCAACTGACGGGGAGGAATTTCTGTGTGATCATCCAAACACAACCGCCCTGTAGTTGGCCAATCGCAGACTGAGCCTCAAGAGCTCAGCTGTTGCACCCCGCACCTGATTGGCTGCCTCTCAAGCCGAACTTAGATCAAGCCCCGCCCCCTTTTCCTGCCACCTATCCGCTTTGAGTAGGCATGGCCCATGTTCTCTTACCTTAACAGCCTCGGAGTCCCCGCCCCCTCCTCCACGCTGCAGCTGACAGGGAGGAATTTCTGTGTGATCATCCAAACACAACTTCCCTGTAGTTGGCCAATTGCAGACTGAGCCTCAAGAGCTCATTTTCACACTACACACCTGATTGGATGCCTCTCAAGCCGAACTTAAATCAAGCCCAGCCCCCTTTTCTGCCGCCTATCAGCTTTGAGTAGGCGTGGCTATGTTTTCTTACCTTAACAGCCTCAGAGTCTCCGCCCCCTCCTTCACGTTACAGCTGACAGGGAGGAATTTCTGTGTGATCATCCAAACACAACCACCCTGTAGTTGGCCAATCGCAGACTGAGCCTGAAAAGCTCAGTTTTCACGCCAGGCACCTGATTGGCTGCCTCTCAAGCCGAACTTAGATCAAGCCCAGCCCCCTTTTCCTACCACCTATTAGCTTTGAGTAGGCATGGCCTATGTTTTCTTACCTTAACAGCCTCGGAGTCCCCGCCCCCTCCTCCAAGCTGCAGCTGACAGGGAGGAATTTCTGTGTGATCATCCAAACACAACCACCCTGTAGTTGGCCAATTGCAGACTGATCCTCAAGAGCTCAGCTTTCACGCCACGCACCTCATTGGCTGCCTCTGAAGTGGAACTTTGATCAGGCCCCGCCCCCTTTTCTGCCCCTCATCAGCCTTGAGTAGGTGTGGCACTTCCCATGAGGCATTGCTCCTCACACATTCACATGTTCTCAGACATTTTGACATGTATGGATAGTACTGAGCTGTTCGTGTGCTGCACTGTGTATAGTGACATGTATGGACAGTACTGAGGTGTACATGTGCTGCACTGTGTATAGTGACATGCATGGACAGTGTACTGAGCTGTACGTGTGCTGCACTGTGTATAGTGACATGCATGGACAGTGTACTGAGCTGTACGTGTGCTGCACTGTGTATAGTGACATGCATGGACGGTGTACTGAGCTGTACGTGTGCTGCACTGTGTATAGTGACATGCATGGACAGTGTACTGAGCTGTACGTGTGCTGCACTGTGTATAGTGACATGTATGGATAGTACTGAGCTGTACGTGTGCTGCACTGTGTATAGTGACATGCATGGACAGTGTACTGAGCTGTACGTGTGCTGCACTGTGTATAGTGACATGCATGGACAGTGTACTGAGCTGTACGTGTGCTGCACTGTGTATAGTGACATGCATGGACAGTGTACTGAGCTGTACATGTGCTGCACTGTGAATAGTGACATGCATGGACAGTGTACTGAGCTGTACGTGTGCTGCACTGTGTATAGTGACATGCATGGACAGTGTACTGAGCTGTACGTGTGCTGCACTGTGTATAGTGACATGCATGGACAGTGTACTGAGCTGTACATGTGCTGCACTGTGTATAGTGACATGCATGGACAGTGTACTGAGCTGTACGTGTGCTGCACTGTGTATAGTGCACAGTGTCAGAATGCCCGCCGCAGTCCCGCTATAAGTCGCTGATCGCTGCCATAACTAGTTTAAAAAACCATTAAAAATCCAGTACATATCCCGCCATCTGTAGACACTATAACTTTCATGTAAACCAATTCATTTACACGTATTGGGATATTTTTTAGCAAAGACGTCACAGAATACATTTTGGCCTAAATTTATGATGAAATTTGATTTTTACTGGACATATTTTATAGCAAAAAGTCAAAAATATATATATTTTTTTCAAAATTGTCGGTCTTATTTGTTCATAGTGCAAAATTTAGAAAACGCGCAGGTGATGAAATACAACCAAAAGAAATCTGTATTTGTGGGAAAAAAGGGACGTAAATATCATTTGGGTGCAGCGTTGCATGACCGCGCAATTGTCAGTCAAAGTAACACAGCGCTGTATAATAAATAATGGCCTGGTCAGGAAGGACTTCTTGCAGGTTTATTGGTCCATTGGCCTGACACTCCGTAGCGTGTTGATCCGAGCAGCGCTGGGAACCGACTGAACGCTTCAGAGCCCTGAAAGGCACTGATTGGTTGCTAGGGAATCTTTAGCAACTCATGCCACACCCCCTACATGCGTGCGTGCTTAGGTCGCGCCTGCCGACGTGGCGAGGGGCCTGGCTGTAAACTGGAGCTCCACGTTCGACAGGAATCATGTGACCTCCACTCCACTTCTTTTTTTTTTTTTTTTAACGAACTGTAATGTAACAAACAACCAATGGCTGCAGGCTGGAGCTCGACAGGAAATGTTACATTAAAGTTCATTTAAAAAAAGTTTGAGTGGAGGTCACATGTTTCCTGTCGAATGGAGCTCCAGTTTGCAGCCTTTTTTTACATTAAAGTTCATTAAAGGAGTGGAGGTCACATGTTTCCTGAGGAAAGTGGAGCTCCAGTATGCAGCCAGACCCCCTTATCTAATATTCAGCTATTGGACAGCGGCGGTGCAGACATTGCCAGCTATTGGTTATTATCCTGTGTCGTTGAAGGGGCGGGAGTGATGTTTGGTCACACGATCGGGCTGTCCTGCAATGGAGGGGCGATGGTGCTGGGTGTGTGCTGCTTGCCGTGCCGTGTAGCAGGTTACCTAACGCTGGAGGATGGGGTCACCGTGTGATTGTACAGTCTGCTCCCCAACCACCGTGTGTGGAGGGGTGTGCCAGCCTAGTGTACATTGCATTGGATGTGTGTGGTGTGTTGTTGATTGGAGCCATGTTGCTTTCCCAGGATTCCTCTGTAGCACACGGACTAAGACAACGTCTTTCTGTTAGTTTCATGTCCCCATTCACAAAGCATCATTCAGCGTGCCGCTTCCCTATTTCCTGGCTTTAACCACTTGCCTGCCGGGAGCTTTACCCCCTCCCCCTTACCAATGTTCAGCTTTCAGCGCCCTCATACTTTGACAATTGTGCGGTCATGCAACACTGACTGGACCCAAACTGCTTTTTTATCATTTTTTTAGACCGAGCTTTCTTTTGGTGGTATTTATTCACCACTGGGGTATTTTTGATAAACTAAAAAAGACCACAAATTTTGAGGGGAAAAATCATTTTTCTTAGTTTCTATTAAAATGTTTTGTAAACAAGTATTTTTTCTCCTTCACTGATGGGCACTGTTAGGTGGCACTGATTCAACTGTTGGGCACTATTGGCTGCACTGATGAGGCTACACTAATCACCAGGACATGGACTATCAGTGCCCTGATGATCAGTGTAGATGTTCCCCTGCGACATGCCGCATACCAGCTCTCCTCACACACTGTCAGCGGAAGGAGAGGACTACTGATAACCACCATTTCCTATTTACCCGGTGATCAGCTGTGATTGGACGCAACTGGTCAGATGGTAAAAGCATCTGTGATTGGCCCATTCCTTAGTCATGTGATCAACTGTGTCCAAAGGACACAGCGATCACAGATCGTGCTCGCGGGGTGTGGTTCTGGGAGGACGTCCATGGATGCCCTCCCAGAACTAGCCAACCGCGCTGTAGATGACTTTTGGCTATAGCATGGCTGGGAACTGGTTAATATCATGTCCAGCTTTCCCTTTTATGGAAACGAAGCCACTTGCCCTTCGGAAGATTTATCCCCAACCCCCCCCCCCCAATCCTGCCCAGGCCATTGTTTGCTATACAGCGCTGCGCTACTTCAAATGACAGTTGTGCGGTCATGCAACACTGCATACAAATGGAATTTCTATCCTTTTTTTCACACACCGCGTTCTTTTGGTGGTATATGATCATCGCTGGGTTTATTTTTTTATAACTGAACAATGATCAAAATTTAAAAAAGAGGATTTTTGCTATAAAACATACCCCATAAAAAAATTGGGGGAAAAAAAATTCTTAATTTAGGCCAAAATATATTCTGCTACATGTCTTTGGTTAACAATAATCCCAATAAGTGTATATTGATTGGTTTGCATGAAAGTTATAGTGTCTACAAATGGTGATATATATATCTTGGAGTATTAATTAACCTCTTCCTTACCACGCTATAGCCGAAAGACAGCTACAGAGCGGTTGTCTAGTTTTGGGACAACGTCCATAGATGTCATTCCAGAACACGCCCCCATAAGGACACAGCTGATCATGTGATATGGTAAACGGCCAATCACAGCAGCCTTTTACCATGTGATCAGATGACACAGCAGATCACCAGGTAAATACGGTTGGCGGTTATCGGCTGCACTTTCCTCACATTGTCACAGCATGAGGAAAGTACTGCCGATAACCGGAAAGTGATCGGCACTGATGATCAGGGCCCATCAGTGACACCCAGCAGTGACCTAGCAGTGCCACCCACCTGTGCCCTGCAGTGCCGCCTATCAGTGTAGCCTGTCAATGCCGCCTCTCAGTGCCTCCTATCAGTGCCACCTCATTGACGCACATCAGTGAAGGAGAATAATTACCTGTTTGCAATACTTTATAATAGAAACAAATAAAAAATGCTAATTTCATGTGGGTACAGTGTTGCATGACTGCAAAATTGTCAAAGTGTGACAATGCTGCAAGCTGAAAATTGGCCTGGGCAGGAAGGGGGCATAAGTGCCCAGTAGACAAGTGGTTAATTTTTTATACTAGTAATGGTGGCAATCAGCGACTTTGGTGGGCATTCTGGCACTGGGTGAGAACCAACTGCCACTCACATCTCCAGTGACACTAATACAGTAATCAATGCTAATAAAAAGCACTAATACACTGGGCAGGAAGGGGTTAACATCTGGGCGATCAAAGGGTTAGCTGTGTACTGTTTTGTGATTACTGTGTGTTGTTTTATTAAGGGCTGTGCTGGTTTTTATCTCCCTGCTTTTATTGGGACTGCCTGTTTGCTGGATGGGGACTGTCTCTGTGCTGGATTTTGGGGATGTCTCTGCTGGATTGGGCCATCTCTTTGTGGGATTGTAATGAAATTGCCATGTGAAGGAAGGTAGGGTGAACATTGTACCCCCTCTTCATTCCTTTACTTGCCCCCGCTCTTGTCATACACAGACTGATATTTATAGTCCTTAACATAGATGAAGCATACCAAATGAAATCCATTCATTCTAATTATTATTACCACTACTATGCACAATGGGTAAAGCTGTATATAAGAAACAAAAAGAGGGCGCACAGGCCTGGCGCATTACCTTAAAAATGGGATCTATTTATAAATTGTAAAATACTCACAAGAGAAATGTAAAATCAAATCAAAATGAGAAACATGTCGCAAGGGATGCAGAGTGGTTCAGGAACCCCTATGGGTGGTCTGGTGGGGGACTGTGAACCTCTGGATAGCTGGTGGCTGATGCGTTTCGAGGTTGTACCTCTTCCTCAGAGCCAGTGTGTCACAGTCCCCCACCAGACCACCCAATTCAGCTATACGGCAGTTGAGATTAAACAAGGCAGTTCAGCTCAACGACAGTTCAGATTAAACAAAGCATTTCACATTAAACAAGGCAGTTCATATTAAACAAGGCAGTTCGGCTCAATAGCAGTTCAGAATAAAACAAGGCAGTTCAGCTCAACGGCAGTTCAGAATAAAACAAGGCAGTTCAGCTCAACGGCAGTTTAGATTAAGCAAGGCAGTTCAGATTAAACAAGGCAGTTCAGCTCAAACAAGGCAGTTCAGATCAATGGCAGTTCAGATTACACAAGGCAGTTATGCTCAACGGCAGTTCAGATTAAACAAGGCAGTTCAGACCAACAGCAGTTCAGATTAAACAAGGCCGTTCAGCTCAAACAAGGCCATTCAGCTCAAACAAGGCCATTCAGATAAAACAAGGCAGTTTAGATAAAACATGGCAGTTCAGATAAAACAAGGCGGTTCAGCTCAACGGGCAGTTCAGATTAAACAAGGCAGTTCAGCTTAACGGCAATTCAATTAAAACAAGGCAGTTCAGCTCAACGGCAATTCAGATAAGACAAGGCAGTTCAGATCAATGGCAGGTCAGATTAAAAAAGGCAGTTCAGATTAAACAAGGCAGTTCAGATCAATGGCAGGTCAGATTAAACAAGGTAGTTTAGATTAAACAAAGGCCATTCAACTCAACTGGAGTTTAGATTAAACAAGGCAGTTCAGTTAAATGGCAGTTCAGATTAAACAAGGGCATTTCAGCTCAAAAGGCAGTTCAGATCAAACAAGGCAGTTCAGATCAAACAAGGCAGTTCAGCTCAACGGCAGTTCACATTAACCACCTCCCGCCCGCCATATAGTAATATGACGAGCGCAAGGTGGTTCTCTCGTTCTTGGAGGATGTCATATGACGTCCTCCCATTCTCACTGCACATGTGCGGCTAAGATAGCATGCAGCACGGCGATCGGCGGTGTGCTGTGTCCCTCGGAAAGAGCCGAAGATGTCGGCTCGCTCACGTGATCAGCTGTGTCCAATCACAGCTGATCACATGTAAACAGGGAAATGCTGGTTATCGGCATTCCTCTCCTCTCGAGCTGTCACGCTGACAGCTCGAGAGGAGAGGAGATCCGGTAATCGGCTTTCTGCGGAGGGGACATGTACACTGATCATCAGGGCACTGATTATTAGTGTAGCCCCAGCAGTGCCACCTGTCAGTGTCCATCAGTGCCTTATGTCAGTGTCTCATGCCAGTGCCCATCAGTGCCACATATCAGTGCCCATCTGAGCTGCCTTTCAGTGTCACCCATCAGTGCCAGTCAGTGCCACCTATCAGTGCTGCCAATCAGTGCCGCCTAACAGTGCAAGTCAGTGCCACCTAACAGTGCCAGTCAGTGCCGCCTAACAGTGCCATATATCAGTTCTATGTATCAGTGCTACCTTTCAGTGCCCATCAGTGATGCCTGTCAATGCCCATCAGTACCACCTACCAGTGCCTCCTCATCAGTGCCACCTATCAGTGTCCATCAGTGCAGCCAATCAGTGCCCATCAGTGCAGCCTCATTAGCGCACATCAGTGAAGGAGAAAAATCACTTATTTACACAATTTTATAACAAAAACTAAGAAAAAACTTTTTTTTTTCAAAATTTTCAGTGGTTATTGGTTTGTTTAAGAAAAAATAAAAACCCAGAGGTGAATAAATACCACCAAAATAAAGCTCTATCTGACACAAAAAATGATAAAAATTTCATATGGGTACATTGTTGTTTGACCGCGCAATTGTCATTCAAAGTGCGACAGCGCTGAAAGCTGGAAATTGGCCTGGGAAGGAAGGGGGTATAAGTGCCCTGTAGGTTAGCGGGTAACCAATATACGCCCGGCCAATAGCCAAAAGGCGGCCGGCAAAATGTATTGGATATCCGGGTTGGACGCCAAATGGCATCCTCCCACACATGCGCACTTTTCGCGCTTGCAGAGCCGCGCTTGCAGAGCTGCGCAGCGGCGCGATCTGTCACCGGCCGTGTACCTCGGACACGGCCGATGACAGATCTGAGTATCGGCCCCGTTGCCGGTACCATGTGACCTGCTGTGACCAATCACAGCAGGTCACATGACAGTTGTATACAAGGGATGGCTTCATTCATGCCATCCATTGTATACTACTGTCTAGCTGTGAATTGTCACAGCTAATCACATGCACATTTCATGTGATTAGCTGTGGCCAAATCACAGCTAAGCACAAAAAAAAAAAAAAAACCCTGAATGAATTGATGTCATTCAGGTAAACTCTTTGCTATAAGCAAATTGTGTAAAAAAAAAAAAATACTGATCACTTCCCCAAAGTAGTACAACGTTAGTGAAATATGAAAAAAAAAATCTTAAAAAAAAAAAAAAATACTTTCCCCAAAGTAGTACAATATTACTAAGGTAACATTGTACTACTTTGGACTTAGTGAAATATGAAAAAAAAAAATCTTAATAAAATGAAAACAATTGTAATAAAAAATTAAAAATAATAAAAAAAAAAAAATAAAAATATTTTTTTTTCATACTGTCACCAATCAGTGTCCCTGATCACCGCCATGCCAGTTATATGATGACGCTGTACTGCACTGGTGACAGTATGTAAAAAAAAAATAGTGAAAATAATTTTTTGCATTTTCTGAAAAATTATGACAAAAAAAATACAACTTCAAAAAAACTCGCCATGCCTCTTATGAAGTACTTCGGACTGTCTACTCTGCAAAAAGGGGTCATTTGGGGGATATCTGTACTGTTCTGACATTCTTGGACCTCAAGAAATTAGATTGGCTGTCAGTACTTCAGGATTGATCAATATTCAGATCTATCCCATAGTTTGTGAACTCTATAACTTTCCTAAAACTAAAAAATACATCCTAATTTCGGTTATTTTCACCAAAGACATGTAGCAGAATACATCTCGGCCTAAATTTATGAAGAACTATTATTTATTTGCAAACTTTTATAACAGAAACAAAGAAAAACGTGTTGTTTTTCAACATTTTTGGGTATTTTTGATAATTTAGCAAAAAATAAAAACCTCGGCGGTGATTAAATACCACCAAAAGAAAGCTCTAGTTGTGTGAAGAAAATGATAAAATTTTAGTTTGGGTACAATGTTGTATGACCGCGCAATTGTCATTCAAAGTGTGAGAGCGCTGAAACCTGAAAAATGGCCTGGGCAGGAAGGGGTAACATTGCCCAGTATTCAAATGGTTAAACAAGGCAGTTCACATTAAACAGACCCCACAGCCAAGACCCTGCAAGTCTGCCGTGTCCCTACCTGAGAGCCGTGGTCGTCCCTGTCTGCTGATCGCTGGTCGTCCCTGTCTGCTGATCGCAGGTCGTCCCTGGAACGCCGAGCGCCATGAGGTTTAGTAGGCGTGGCCTGTTTTCTTGCCTTAACAGCCTCGGAGTCCCCGCCCCCTCCTCCACGCTGCAGCTGACGGGGAGGAATTTCTGTATGATCATCCAAACACAACCTCCCTGTAGTTGGCCAATCGCAGACTGAGCCTCAAGAGCTCAGCTTTTGCACCACGCACCTGATTGGCTGCCTCTCAAGCCGAACTTAGATCAAGCCCCGCCCCCTTTTCCAGCCACCTATAAGCTTTGAGTAGGCATGCCCTATTGTTAGAAGCTTTCCTTAACCTAATATCTAATATCTTCTTATTAACAGTACTAACATAAGTATGAATGAGTTGGATCTTAATAGAATAATTGAGTTATTATATTTATATTTGTTCTAAATTGGGAAAAGTAAGGAATTAGACTTCATAGTCTGTGAATATACATATGAACATATATCTTGGGTTTTTCCTTTACATTCAAGCCACATATGAGAGCAATTAGCTATACCTTCCCCCATCCTCCCCCATCTATGTAAGAGATTATATGTTTCACTAACTAGTGAATTGTTCGGTTTACAAGGTTTATACTGTAATATTTCTTGATTACGATATTTATATACGAGATAACTCTTAGTAAGATTACTTTTAGGAGAATATATATATATATATATATATATATATATGTATGTGTTATACATCTAATGTATTCTAATTGATGGAATGTCAGTGAAGTTTTGTCTAGGCCTTCTTAGGTTACGCTCAGACTTTAGGAGAAGTAGACTGGAGGTTTGTTATATATACACATCTGTTTCCAATTATCTTTGTGGGACTACAAGTATACCAGCCCATTTTTAGGAAAGGTGGGGGCTGGATTGCTCTTTTAAGAGCAGAACAAAGACTTTCAAGACACACTTTTCTTTTCAGAGCAAGGCGAAGGGATCTGCTTGCTCATATACACACAGATTCATATTATACACACACAATTACATACAATTTTATTATTAAGAACTTAACTATACTTTTTGGACTTTATTTAAACATTTTGTATTCCAATATTGGATTTCTAATTTTATGCAACATTATTATTAAATCATCTTTTTGAGTTTATGCAAGAAGTGGAAGGACTTTCTATCTAAACATTTCTCATCAATACAAGTTAATAAAATATCGAGACAATACGATATTTTACAGTGGCGAGCCTCCAGTTCGATTTGTTTCCGATGCTCGATTATTTTTGACTTTTTTCTCTTTCACCTTGATGAGAGGGAAGTTGTTTGCAATCTCAGCAAAATATGAAATCAAGCTTTCAGGAGAAGTAAAAGTCTTCAACAGATGAATCGTCGGCATAATCGAGAACCTAAATGCAGAATTGGTGAGAATTTTGCGCAATTGCAAGAAACGCTGTTCCTTGGTGATGTCATTTCCCGCCAAGAGAGAAAAGACGCGTTATGTAAAGAAAGACCTTCTTAATCGGTAAGTAATGGATTTGATTGATGAATTATCTAGAGAGAGTAAGTTAGAATTCAAGAATCTGTCTACATTTGTTAAAGATGATGAACTTTGGCGGTACATGTATAATGAGTGCTTACAGGCTAATATTAAGATAGAAAAATCTAAGTTTTCCTTTAAGAAACTAGCAAACAAGTTAGAAATGTAATGAAGTTAGTTAATGTTTTTAACGCCATGATTTTTGATGTTCCTAAGACTGCTGCTTGTATAATGAAGCAAGATCAGAGCAGTGTATGTGCTAATTGCCAGATTTTGACTGAGCAAATAGCTGATCTGCAAAGTGTAATTCAAACAAAAGACATTCAGCTTTTTGAACTACAGAATGATGTAAAAAGAATTTGTGTGAATACTAAGGCAGAGAAACAAAAATCTTTTGTACCAGAGATCCAGTCTATAGAAGGAGATCCTACTAATCAGGAAGAAATGTGTAAGAGAAAATTAAGGGATAAAGCTGCAGAACTTAATCTTAAAATCCTTGATCCAGCATCTTTTATCATTGCTACTGGAAAAAATGATTTAGATCAAGCAGCCAAAGTTATAAATACAGTTAGAATGCAACTTAAATTAAACAATCAGAAGAAGGAAAGTTTAATTGTTCAAAATGGAGAACAGAGAGAGACCATGTGCTTAGCCACACCCAGTTATGATGATGAATACGTCACAGGCAGGACGAGAGTCTCAGAGCAGACAGGAAATACTATTTGTTTCTATTGTAAACGATTTGGTCATTTGAAAAGAGATTGTATTCATGATAAATTAGATTTACAAAGAAAAGCTTTGGAATTAGAAGACCAAAATATAATTTCTGAACAATCTGCTCCTCCATGTTCCAACAATAGTCTGTCTGAGTTGCCTTATGCCTCAGAAGTTAAAAAGATCAGTTCACTGAGAGTCAACAACAGCTTAAACAATATGGTAAACAGTGCTGTTGTCATTAATAGGAGTGGTTTATTGCCATTGCCGAAATTAGGATCAGGATCAAATCGAGATTCTTCTTCCTTACCGTTGGAATATGTTGCTCCAATTTTATTGGATGAAAGTGGAAGGCCCAAATCAACATTAATTGATTCTTCCATGTACTGTAATGTTGGAAGTATTTGTACAGCAACTGCTGACATGTCTTCAGATCATAAATGGCCACATACAGGAACCAATCTTGAATTGGAACAATTGGTTAGATCACATAAAGATTTTTGGAGTCAAAGCAAAAATGATTCAGGTTTGCTTAAAAACTTTGAAGTTGACATTGAAGGTAGAGACCCTAAGCCTCAACCTCAATACAAATTGCCATTAGAATCAATTAATCCAATTTCTTCCATTGTAGATGAGTTTTTACAGCAAGGAATTTTAAAGAAAGTACAATCAGTGGTGAATAATTGTATTTGGCCTATCAAAGCTGATAATTCATATTCTTTATCAGTTGACTTCAGGACATTGAACAAATGCATCACAAATAACAGATCTATTGTTCCTGATTGTAACATAATGTCACATCTGGATGCCAAGGCCAAAATATTCTCAGTACTTGAAATTGCCAATAGCCATTTGTCAGTACCCTTAGCTAAGAGTTGTCAATATAAACTTGCCTTTAGCTTCAACAAAGAAATGTATACATTCACAAGATTAGCCCCAGGCTTAGATTTAAGTGATGGAATTGTTCATGAGTATTTGGGAAAAATATTATCTAAATTCTCTAGGCCAGAATGTATTGTCCAGCATGTAGACAAGCTTCTCTTGTCTACACAAAATATAACTGAGCATATCACTCTTTTGTCTGAAATATTTACGTTGTTACAAACAGCAGGATTGAAATTGAATACAGAGAAAGTTCAGTTGATGAAAAGACAGGTGGAATTCCTTCATATGCAAATTAGTCATGGACAGAGACAGTTGTTGCAAGAAAAAGTTAAAACTATTTCTGCTTATCCAATTCCAACAAATCGCAAGGCTTTGCATCAGTTTTTGAGTGAAGTAAATCATTGTAAAGATTTTATACCCAATTTTGCAGAGAAGTCTAGATCATTATTTGATCATTTGAGACAAAAAGCTGGAGTATTTGACCAATGGGATCAAACTGAGAAAGAAGCTTTTGAACTATTGAAATGGGATTTGCAGAATGCTACTACATTAAATACTGTTGAGTTTTGTAGTAAAGTTCCTTTTGTTTTAGAAACCGATGTTTCCAATAATGCAATCTCAGCAACTTTGTCACAATTAAAAGAAGGTAATCAAAAAATAATAGGTTTCTTCTCAAGAACATTGACAAATATGGAGAAAAACTTTGATGCACATATGAAAAAATTGTTAAGTGTTTTCTTTGCAGTCAAAATAACTGAACACATTGTGAGGTCTAATCAGATCATATTACAGACACCTGATTCATCACTGAAACTCCTAGAGGAAGATGGTTCAACAGAAAATTACTGTGAAAATTATCCTATATGGTACAAAACACTGTCATCCAAACACATTCAGATAGATGTAACAAAAAGACCTTTTCAGGAAAACATACCAACACATATTTGTACAGCTGTAAGTGAGAAGTTTGTATCTCATGTTTTCAACATAGGAACTGAGAAAAGTTTGATACCAGTATGTATTACTGCAGATCAGTCTTACACTACAAGAAGTAAGTCAACACAAAAAACAGCTACGCATATTTCCAATGTTATAGAGATAAGATCAAAGGCATGATCCTTTGTCATCTCTGGGTTGATACAAAACCTTTCTTTGGTTTTGAAACCAAGGTTTTGACTCATGACCAATAATGGAGATGTAGCGTCCTGTTATATTTATTTTTGTTTATTTCAGGTACTTATATAGCGTCGTCAATTTACGCAGTGCTTTTTACATATATATTGTACATTCACATAAGTTCCTAACCCTCAAGAGGTGTATAATCTAAGGTCCCTAACTCACAGTCATACATACACATACTAGGGTCAATTTAGATAGGAGCCAATTCTCCTACCAACATGTCTTTGGAGTGTGGGAGGAAACCAGAGTACCTGGAGGAAACCCACACAAGCACAGGGAGAACATGTAAACTCCAGGCAGGTGATGCCATGGTTGGGATTTGCATCAGCAACCCTAGTACTGTTAGGCGGAAGTGCCCGCATTCTAAAATAGAACACTACAAGTCAATAAGAAGTATTATAATCAAAATATGTCTTCCATGTCATGACTAGAAATGTTTGTGATTATGATATTTAATATTAACAGATAAATGTAAGAGGATTAATCCATGTAAAATTATCAATGCCAAAATAATGATACTGCATTTCTGTTACAGGAAATGACCTAAGAGTAACTGTTAAAGGAAGAAAACTCAAATATTTCTAAACCTTTCAGATGATAATACATTTTCCAAGAAGGAAATTTATTCTGGAAGAAGCTTTGCAACAAGAATTTCATTCATCATAGTTTTTGTTGTTCTTTTTATATTCAATAAAGTTATTTTAACTTTACAGAGCGCTAGAAGAAGACAAGACATCTCAAGGCATCTCATAGAGGAAGAACTTATAAAACAATTGACTTTTGACTACTGATGAAATAATTCATTCATCATCAGATATATTGGTTTTTTTGTGTGTACATTTTATTTTGACATATGTTTACCATATCAAGATGAGATCAGTTTTCACATGAACATTTGCAATCACACACTATGTATTTTCAGAAGTGAAAGGGTTAAACTTTTGTTACAACAGAGTCACTCTACTTAGTTAGAACATCTGTTGTTAATTAAGCTAGAGATAAGTTTTTCTAAGGTACATATAGAGAAACTTTGGCAAGCTTTACATTGTTATATGTATGTTTTAAAAAAAAAAAAAAAATCATTTGATATACATGTATGGATTGAAGCTACGGAACATATGTTATGTTTAAATGTTGATAAGGTAATTTGAAAAATGTATGGATTTTAGAACTGTGTGTTACACACATTTTGGAGGGAAAATATGAAACATCTATTTTTTTAAGTGACATATTTTAAAGTATTGTACTATAATGTTACAGTTATACATTTATTAAGGAGATGAATTATTTGGTAAAAGGAAAATAATAAGGGTAAAAATATTTTTATGTGATACATAACAAAAGGTTTATCAAAGAATTTGTTTTCCCATTATAGAATCAAATTAAAGATATGTGCAGATCAATTATCTTAAGATCCAAAAACGCATGAATGGATACGAAAGTGACGAGAATGTGTATAAATGGATTAAGATAAGGAAAATGATTAAGATTCGATAAAATCGATCATTTTGAGAGGGAAATGTTAGAAGCTTTCCTTAACCTAATATCTAATATCTTCTTATTAACAGTACTAACATAAGTATGAATGAGTTGGATCTTAATAGAATAATTGAGTTATTATATTTATATTTGTTCTAGATTGGGAAAAGTAAGGAATTAGACTTCATAGTCTGTGAATATACATATGAACATATATCTTGGGTTTTTCCTTTACATTCAAGCCACATATGAGAGAAATTAGCTATACCTTCCCCCATCCTCCCCCATCTATGTAAGAGATTATATGTTTCACTAACTAGTGAATTGTTTGGTTTACAAGGTTTATACTGTAATATTTCTTGATTACGATATTTATATACGAGATAACTCTTAGTAAGATTACTTTTAGGAGAATATATATATATATATATATATATATATATATATATATATATATATATATGTATGTGTTATACATCTAATGTATTCTAATTGATGGAATGTCAGTGAAGTTTTGTCTAGGCCTTCTTAGGTTACGCTCAGACTTTAGGAGAAGAAGACTGGAGGTTTGTTATATATACACAACTGTTTCCAATTATCTTTGTGGGACTACAAGTATACCAGCCCATTTTTAGGAAAGGTGGGGGCTGGATTGCTCTTTTAAGAGCAGAACAAAGACTTTCAAGACACACTTTTCTTTTCAGAGCAAGGCGAAGGGATCTGCTTGCTCATATACACACAGATTCATATTATACACACACAATTACATACAATTTTATTATTAAGAACTTAACTATACTTTTTGGACTTTATTTAAACATTTTGTATTCCAATATTGGATTTCTAATTTTATGCAACATTATTATTAAATCATCTTTTTGAGTTTATGCAAGAAGTGGAAGGACTTTCTATCTAAACATTTCTCATCAATACAAGTTAATAAAATATCGAGACAATACGATATTTTACACCTATGTTTTCTTACCTTAACAGCCTCGGAGTCCCCGCCCCCTCCTCCACACTACAGCTGACAGGGAGGAATTTCTGTGTGATCATCCAAACACAACCGCCCTGTAGTTGGCCAATCACAGACAGCCTCAAGAGCTCAGCTTTCACACCACGCACCTGATTGGATGCCACTCAAGCCGAACTTAAATCAAGCCCCTCCCCCTTTTCTGCCGCCTATCAGCTTTGAGTAGGCGTGGCCTATGTTTTCTTACCTTAACAGCCTCGGAGTCCCCGCCCCCTCCTCCACACTGCAGCTGACAGGGAGGAATTTCTGTATGATCATCCATACACAACCGCCCTGTAGTTGGCCAATCGCAGACTGAGCCTCAAGAGCTCAGCTTTTGCACCACGCACCTGATTGGCTGCCTCTCAAGCCGAACTTAGATCAAGCCCCGCCCCCTTTTCCTGCCGCCTATCAGCTTTGAGTAGGCATGCCCTATGTTTTCTTACCTTAACAGCCTCAGAGTCCCCGCCCCCTCCTCCACGCTGCAGCTGACAGGGAAGAATTTCTGTATGATCATCCAAACACAACCGCCCTGTAGTTGGCCAATCGCAGACTGAGCCTCAAGAGCTCAGTTTTCACGCCACGCCCGTGATTGGCTGCCTCTCAATCCGAACTTAAATCAAGCCCCGCCCCCTTTTCCTACCACCTATCAGCTTTGAGTAGGCATGCCCTATGTTTTCTTACCTTAACAGCCTCGGAGTCTCCGCCCCCTCCTCCAAGCTGCAGCTGACGGGGAGGAATATCTGTATGATCATCCAAACACAACCGCCCTGTAGTTGGCCAATCGCAGACTGAGCCTCAAGAGCTCAGCTTTTGCAACATGCACCTGATTGGCTGCCTCTCAAGCCGAACATAAATCAAGCCCCTCCCCCTTTTCCTGCGCCTAACAGCTTTGAGTAGGCTTGGCCTTTGTTTTCTTACCTTAACAGCCTCGGAGTCCCCGCCCCCTCCTCCAAACTGCAGCTGACAGGGAGGAATTTCTGTATGATCATTCAAACACAACCACCCTGTAGTTGGCCAATCGCAGACTGAGCCTCAAGAGCTCAGTTTTCACGCCACGCACCTGATTGGCTGCCTCTCAAGCTGAACTTAATTCAAGCCCCGCCCCCTTTTCCTGCCACCTATC
The DNA here is from genome assembly GCF_062004578.1 of Staurois parvus. NCBI lineage: Eukaryota > Metazoa > Chordata > Amphibia > Anura > Ranidae > Staurois > Staurois parvus. The sequence continues at coordinate 223,312 of NW_028320525.1, forward strand.
AGCTTTGAGTAGGCGTGGCCTATGTTTTCTTACCTTAACAGCCTCGGAGTCTCCGCCCCCTCCTCCACGCTGCTGCTGACAGGTAGGAATTTCTGTATGATCACCCAAACACAACCGCCCTGTAGTTGGCCAATCGCAGATTGAGCCTCAAGAGCTCAGTTTTCACGCCACGCACCTCATTGGCTGCCTCTCAAGTGGAACTTTGATCAGGCCCCGCCCCCCTTTTCTGCCCCTTATCAGCCTTGAGTAGGCGTGGCACTTCCCATGAGGCATTGCTCCTCACACATTCACATGTTCTCAGACACTTTCTGACATGTATGGATAGTACTGAGTTGTACGTGTGCTGCACTGTGTATAGTGACATGCATGGACAGTGTACTGAGCTGTACGTGTGCTGCACTGTGTATAGTGACAGGCATGGACGGTGTACTGGGCTGTACGTGTTCTGCACTGTGTATAGTGACATGCATGGACGGTGTACTGAGCTGTACGTGTGCTGCACTGTGTATAGTGACATGCATGGACGGTGTACTGGGCTGTACGTGTTCTGCACTGTGTATAGTGACATGCATGGACAGTGTACTGAGCTGTACGTGTGCTGCACTGTGTATAGTGACATGCATGGACGGTGTACTGGGCTGTACGTGTGCTGCACTGTGTATAGTGACATGCATGGACGGTGTACTGAGCTGTACGTGTGCTGCACTGTGTATAGTGACATGCATGGACGGTGTACTGAGCTGTACGTATGCTGCACTGTGTATAGTGACATGCATGGACGGTGTACTGGGCTGTACGTGTGCTGCACTGTGTATAGTGACATGCATGGACGGTGTACTGGGCTGTACGTGTTCTGCACTGTGTATAGTGACATGCATGGACGGTGTACTGAGCTGTACGTGTGCTACACTGTGTATAGTGACATGCATGGACGGTGTACTGAGCTGTACGTGTGCTGCACTGTGTATAGTGACATGCACGGACGGTGTACTGAGCTGTACGTGTGCTGCACTGTGTATAGTGACATGCACGGACGGTGTACTGAGCTGTACGTGTGCTGCACTGTGTATAGTGACATGCATGGACAGTACTGAGCTGTACGTGTGCTGCATTGTGTATAGTGACATGCACGGACGGTGTACTGAGCTGTACGTGTGCTGCACTGTGTATAGTGACATGCACGGACGGTGTACTGAGCTGTACGTGTGCTGCACTGTGTATAGTGACATGCACGGACGGTGTACTGAGCTGTACGTGTTCTGCACTGTGTATAGTGACATGCACGGACGGTGTACTGAGCTGTACGTGTGCTGCACTGTGTATAGTGACATGCACGGACGGTGTACTGAGCTGTACGTGTGCTGCACTGTGTATAGTGACATGCACGGACGGTGTACTGAGCTGTACGTGTTCTGCACTGTGTATAGTGACATGCACGGACGGTGTACTGAGCTGTACGTGTGCTGCACTGTGTATAGTGACATGCACGGACGGTGTACTGAGCTGTACGTGTTCTGCACTGTGTATAGTGACATGCACGGACGGTGTACTGGGCTGTACGTGTTCTGCACTGTGTATAGTGACATGCATGGACAGTACTGAGCTGTACGTGTGCTGCACTGTGTATAGTGACATGCACGGACGGTGTACTGAGCTGTACGTGTGCTGCACTGTGTATAGTGACATGCACGGACGGTGTACTGAGCTGTACGTGTTCTGCACTGTGTATAGTGACATGCACGGACGGTGTACTGGGCTGTACGTGTGCTGCACTGTGTATAGTGACATGCACGGACGGTGTACTGGGCTGTACGTTTGCTGCACTGTGTATAGTGACATGCACGGACGGTGTACTGGGCTGTACGTGTGCTGCACTGTGTATAGTGACATGCACGGACGGTGTACTGAGCTGTACGTGTTCTGCACTGTGTATAGTGACATGCACGGACGGTGTACTGAGCTGTACGTATGCTGCACTGTGTATAGTGACATGCACGGACGGTGTACTGAGCTGTACGTGTGCTGCACTGTGCATAGTGACATGCACGGACGGTGTACTGAGCTGTACGTATGCTGCACTGTGTATAGTGACATGCACGGACGGTGTACTGAGCTGTACGTGTTCTGCACTGTGTATAGTGACATGCACGGACGGTGTACTGAGCTGTACGTGTGCTGCACTGTGTATAGTGACATGCACGGACGGTGTACTGAGCTGTACGTGTGCTGCACTGTGTATAGTGACATGCACGGACGGTGTACTGAGCTGTACGTGTTCTGCACTGTGTATAGTGACATGCACGGACGGTGTACTGGGCTGTACGTGTTCTGCACTGTGTATAGTGACATGCATGGACAGTACTGAGCTGTACGTGTGCTGCACTGTGTATAGTGACATGCACGGACGGTGTACTGAGCTGTACGTGTTCTGCACTGTGTATAGTGACATGCACGGACGGTGTACTGAGCTGTACGTGTGCTGCACTGTGTATAGTGACATGCACGGACGGTGTACTGAGCTGTACGTGTGCTGCACTGTGTATAGTGACATGCACGGACGGTGTACTGAGCTGTACGTGTGCTGCACTGTGTATAGTGACATGCACGGACGGTGTACTGAGCTGTACGTGTGCTGCACTGTGTATAGTGACATGCACGGACGGTGTACTGGGCTGTACGTGTGCTGCACTGTGTATAGTGACATGCATGGACGGTGTACTGGGCTGTACGTGTGCTGCACTGTGTATAGTGACATGCATGGACGGTGTACTGGGCTGTACGTGTGCTGCACTGTGTATAGTGCACAGTGTCAGAATGCCCGCCGCACTCCCGCTATATCATGTGACCACCACTCCACTTTTTTTTTCTTAACCGCTTGAGCCCCAGCCACTGCATTAAAACGGTTGCAGGGCGGCACGGCTGAGCAAAACTGGGTCTCAGCCGCCGGGACACGGCGGGTCATTATCATCCGTTTTCCCGCAATTAGCAGCAATCGCTGACAGAGAGCAGGGCTGCATTGTTTACACACAGCCCTGCTATCTGTCAGTTGCCTGTCAGCTCCTGACAAGCTGAAGAGGGAGAGAAGAGTTTATCTCTCAGGATCAGCCTTTCCTGTCCAGCACACACCCCGCCCCCTAGTAAAACACTCCCCTAACCCTTTCAGTGAAAAAAAATGTTAACCCCTTCCTCCCCAGTGCCATTAGTACAGTGTCAGTGGTTTTTTTTTCACTGATCACTGTATTGGTGTCACTGGGGATGTCAGTGACCCCAAGTCAGTTCCCTCCCAGTGTCAAAATGTTCGCCGCAGTCCTGCCATAAGTCGCTGATCGCTGCCATATGTCGCTTTTCACCGCCATTATTAGTATAAGAAAAATTGAAAATCCCAGTATCTTTCCCGCCATTTGTAAACGTTATAACTTTCATGTAAACCAATTAATTTACACGTATTGGGATTTTTTTTAGCAGAGACATGTCGCAGAATGCATTTTGGATGAAATTTGTGACAAAATTTGATTTTTTAATTTTTTTTACTGGACATGTTTTATAGCAAAAAGTCCAAAATATTGTTTTTTTTCCTCAAATATGTCAGCCTTTTTTTTTATAGCGCAAAAAATTAAAAACGCACAGGCGATCAAATACCACCGAAAGAAAGCTCAATTTGTGGGAAAAAAAGGACGTAAATTTAATTTGGGTGCAGCGTAGCATGACCGCGCAATTGTCAGTTAAAGTAACGCAGCGCCATAACACAAACCTCTTCTGTAACCGTTTCCTGACTACCCTACAGCAGAAATACTGCTACAGGGTGGCATGGGTATGCAAAATCACATATATATATATATACACATGAGTCGCGCTCCTGTGGTTTTCACACCCCTCCCAGATAGCGTCAGATTGCCCGTCAGTACACCAGTCATCTCATTTAACCCCTTGATTGCCAAGAACACGCTCATGTACAATAATCCTCCATTGCTAGTATAGTGTCTGAACTGGTCAATATCTTTGATCAGGTCAGCACTATACCAGCGTTCACATTAGTATAGCGTCCCGAAAAATGCAGCGTTAGCGGGATCAGCCCCGGCACCTGCCAGCACCTGCCTTTAGCCCCTATGCTTACCCCCCCTTCTCCCCCAGCAAGTGCAGTGTCAGTAGGTCACTGTCACTGGATACATTGCACACAAAACCGCAGTGTTCGCAGAATCAGGCAGATCTCTGTTAGCACTTGCCGGTAAATTTTGATGACTCTCATATGCAGCAGAGTGCCAGTACTAGTGCCATGCTACCTTTTGGTGAACTGGCGAGTACCAGCAGTCTAGTACATCCTGGTCTTTCACATACCTCCTTGATTTTTGGAGCTGTTTTTTACGGAATATCTGTATGCGTTGATTGTGGATCAAAGCAATTGATATGCACAACAATTTATTGCCGCCAACCCAAATTCAAACCTTGCCAGACCATTCGCATGGAAACTCATTACGGTTTTCAAATTTACATTTTTTTGGGCCTAACCCTCAACATGGGCATTACTAAAAGAAATGAATTGCGGTTGTATTGGTCCGCAGACCCGATTCATCATATGCCGTGTTCTCTGCTGCCATGGCCAGGCATAGATATAAGAGTATAATGTGTTTTATGCATTTCAGCGACAATACACTCTGTCATCCTCGGGGTAACCCTGAATTTGACCGGCTCTACAAAATTCGGCCCCTCGAAAATCACCTTAACCTAAAATTTGCAGATGTCTATATTCCCCAGCAAAACATCTGCGTTGAGGAGTCCCTCATTAATTTTTCTGGCCGCCTTGCATTCAAACAATTTCTCCCCAGCAAGCGTGCCAGATATGGGGTCAAGATGTAGAAGACCTGTGAGAGGACAACAGGCTATACTTAGAAGTTTTGGATTTACGAGGGAAAAGATAGTCACGTGGAGCCCCCTGGATGCCCAGACTATATGGGGAGCAGTGGCAAGATAGTTTGGGACTTGGTGTCATCATTTCTCCATATGGGGTACCACTTATACGTGGACAATTTTTATTCAAGCGTGCCACTATTTAGACATTTATTCAATCTTGGAACTGGCACTTGTGGCAAAGTGTGACCTAATGTGTGCCACCATTAGAAGTGGGTGGATGCAGGGCGGTATATTCTAATGGTGGGCATACCACACACTTTTTCTGGCAGAGATTTCTTCTCATTTTTTCATTCATTCCACAGGCTGCATACAAAAAAAAAGAACATAGTATATATAACCAACAAGGACCAGCGATGTACTGGTGCATCACTGGATTTGAATGGGTATACCAGGATGATGCCTACAGCTGCAGGCATCATCCTGGTATCGTTTTTTTCAGCCGGCTTTCATGTAAAAGCAATCCTAGTGGCTAATTAGCTGCAAGATTGCTTTTACAAGCAGTGGGAGATGATGTCCCCCCTCCCCCGCTGCCTTCCACGGCCTTCTCAGGCAGTCCCGTGCCATCGGGGGAACCTGAGAATGCAGCCGGTGTTTCTGTCAGCTGACCATAGAGCTGATTGGAGACCAGAGTGGTGCCAATCATCTCTATAGTCTAAGAATTCGGAAGCTACAAGCATTTCATCACTTCAGTTTCGCAGGATATAAACAGCGCCATTTGTAGATTGGGAAAGCATCTGATCACACTGATTTTGGTTTGATTAGATAATGTAAGGGCAGAGGAGATATCTAGAGTCTGATAGACCCCAGATTTCTCAAAAAAGAATATGACAATGCCCATTGAAGTTATAGGGGTTATTTGCATTCCCTGTTATAGCATTAAAAGTGATAAAAAAAAAAAATGAAAGGTACAATGTAAAAATAATAAAAAAAAAATCAAAATAACTAAAAAAAAAAACACCTGTATGCACAAGCCTTGACCCTGTGCTGTTATGGAAACAGCGGTTGCACCATGCATGAGAGGTATTGCCGTGAACGTCAGATCAAGGGCAGTAATTCTAACACTAGACCTCCTCTGTAAATCTAAAATAGTAGCTTTTAAAGGCTTTTAAAGCTCTGCCTATGGATATTAAAAATGTTTGCAGTTTGTCGCCATTGCACAGGGCATGCGCAGTTTTAAAGCATGTCATGTTTGGTATCTATTTACTCGGCATACCATTATCTTTTAAATTTACCAAACAATTGGCCAATATATTGTGCTTTTGTGCATTAAAAGTAAAAAAAGTGTATTTGTTTTAACGAATTTGCTTTTGAAAAATTGCTGTGCGAGTACTATGTGCCAGAAAAAATTGTAGTACCCACCATTTTATTCACTAGGGTGTCTGCTTTAAAAAATATATAATGTTTGGGGGTTTAAATTAATTTCTTAGCAAAAAAAATGATTTTTTTCATGTGAACGAAAAGGCTTGGTCTTCAGGTGGTTAGAAGAGTGAATGATGTGTGGCATAAACTTCTAATGCTGGGCATAAAACTCCCCCACCCCCCAAAACGACCCCTTTTTGGAAAGTAGTCACCCAAAACTATTTGCTGAGAGGAATGTTGATTCAATAGAAGAATTTATTTTTTTACCACAAGTTTTTGAAAAATGACAAAAATAAATATATATTTTTTTTTTTACACAAAATTGTCACTTAAATGATTTACTGCTCACACATGCCATGGTTATATGTGGAATTACTCCCCGAAATACATTTTTCCAATTCTCCCGAGTATGGGGGTACCACATGTGAGAGACTTTTTGGCAGTCTAGCCAAGTACAGGACCCCAAAATCCAATAAGCACCTTCAGGCTTTTAAAGGGCTCAGCTCCACCTCCCATCATTGGCTCCACCTCTCATCCTTGGCTCAACCTCTCAGGCTTTGTAATCCTTCAAACTTACTGAAAGCTCTTCAGGAAATGGCAGACCTGGATTGTCAGCCCACCAGTCTGCAGCGCTGGATCCCCACTGAGCAGCAGTCAATGACTGCTAGGAACGCCAGCGTACTTAGCAACTTCTTAGCAACCAATGATGTCATGTGTATGCCTTGTCCCCTGTAGCACACCTCCTCCCAGTTCCCTTCAACCCTGTCTGCCCTTCTTCAGGGACATATTGATCAGGCACTGGGCACTGTGATGGGCTCTGCTGATCTATGGGGCTACTCTTATCTATGAGGGAACTCTGATCTATGGGAGGTATTCTGATGACGCAAATGATCTGTGGGGGTACTCTGATGTATCTGGGCACTCTAACCTATGGGAGGTCCTCTGATTGGGGCACCTGATCTGTGGGTCTACTCAGATCTGTAGAGGCACTCTATGGGGGTACTCTGATTGGGGCACCTGATCTGTGCTGGTACTCTGATGAGGGCAACTGATCTGTGGGGGTACTCTGATCTATGGGGGTGCTCTGAATAGGGCACCTGCAATTCTGCAGCATAGAGGTGGGTATGTTTTTTTTTAGTAACCCCATACAGACTGATGCTGCAGTGTGGCGGGGAGTATGGATGTTTGTTTTTTGAGAACCCCAAAATTCTCCTTTAATTGACCTCCTATTTGATGGTGCCTAGTTAGTTCCATGTGTGACACCAGACTACAGCATGACATTAGGTAAGGGGTGCATTCTTCCTACTGACCACCAATGTGAGGGACACTTTTGCAATTGACCCTGATTAAACTCGTACGTTGTCCT